>NC_083401.1:62100080-62403341 GCF_020745735.1 Hemiscyllium ocellatum | reverse complement strand
GATAGTCACAGGTGAGGTGCCAGAAGATTGGAGGCTGGCTAACGTGGTGCCACTGTTTAAGAAAGGTGGTAAGGACAAGCCAGGGAACTATAGACCAGTTGGCCTAGTGTCAGTAGTGGGAGGTAATCGTGAAGGACAGGATGTACATGTATTTGGAAAGGTAAGGACAGATTAGGGATAGTGTGTGGGAAATCACGTCTCACGAACTTGATTGAGTTTTTTGAAGAAGTAACAAAGAGGATTGATGAGGGCAGTACGGTGGACGTGATCAATATGGATGAGACAAAAGTGGGTACTACAGATGTTGGAGATGCTAGAGATTAGAGTCAAGATTAAAGTCATGCTGGAAAAGCACAGCAGGTCAGGCAGCATCCGAGGAGCAGGAAAATTGATGTTTCGGTCAAAATTCCTTCATCAGGGCTGATGAAGGGCTTTTGCCCAAAACATTGATTTTCCTGCTCCACGGATGCTGTCTGACCTGTTGTGCTTTTCCAGCACCACTCTAATCTTGACTGTGATCTATATGGACTTCAATAAGGTGTTCAACAAAGCTCCCCATGGAACACTGCTTAGCAAGGTTAGATCTCATGGCATACAGGGAGAACTAGCCATTTGGATACAGAACTAGCTCAAATGTAGAAGACAGAGAGTAATGGTGGACGATTGTTTTTCAGATTGGAGGCCTATGACCAGTGGAGTGCCACAAGGATCGGTGCTTTTCATCATTTACATAAATGATTTGGATGTGAGTATGAGAGATACAGTTAGTAAGTTTGAGGATGACAACAAAATTGGAGGTGTAGTGGACAGCGAAGAAGGTTACCTCAGATTACAACAGAATCTTAATCAAATGGGCCAATGGGCTGAGAAGTGGCAGATGGAGTTTAATTCAGATAAATGCGAGGTGCTGCATTTTGGGAAAGCAAATCTTAGCTGGACTTATACACTTAATGGTAAGGTCCTAGGTAGTGTTGCTGACCAAGAGACCTTGGAGTGCAGGTTCATAACTCCTTGAAAGTAGAGTTGTAGGTGGATAAGACAGTGAAGAAGGTGTTTGATATGCTTTTTTTTATTGGTCAGAGTATTGAGTACAGGAGTTGGGAGGTCATGTTGCAGCTGTATAGGACATTGCTTAGGCCACTTTTAAATATCATGTGCAATTCTGGTCTCCTTCCTATTGGAAAGATGTTGTGAAACTTCAGAAAAGACTTACAAGTATATTGCCAGGGCTGGAGGATTTGAGCTATACGGAGAGATTGAGTAGGCTGGGGCTGTTTTCCCTGGAGTGTCAGAGGCTGAGGGGTGACCTTATAGGGGTTATAAAATCATGAGGGACATGGATAGGATAAATAGACAAAGTCTCTTCCCTGGGGTGGGGAAGTCCAGAACTATAGGGCAAAAGTTTAGGGTGAGTGGTGAAAGATAAAAAAGAGACCTAAGGGGCAACATTTTCATGCAGAGGGTGGTACGTATATGGAATGAGCTGCCAGAGGAAGTTGTGGAAGCTGGTACAATTGCAACATTTAAAAGAAATCTGGATGGGCATATGAATAGGAAGGGTTTGGAGGGATATGGGATGGGTGCTGACAGGTGGGACTAGATTGTGTTGGGATATCTGATCAGCATGGATGATTAAGGGTCTGTTTCCATGCTATATATCACTATTACTCTATGACTCTAGTATAGAGTTGACTTCAATTGATAAGCTAACTCAGAGGCCACAGTAGTTGTAAAGTGCCAGTGATGCACGTTGAGGTACAGTACAGGAAGATTTTTATTTAAACTTGCTCCATGCAGTTTCTGTCTGACTCACTCCTGCACTGTAGCAGTCACCTGAACCATCTTCTGCTTCATCTACAGATCAAACATCAATGATGTTTGCTGGGTCATGAAGTACAAATCTCGAGACAAAAAAGTGAAAAAAGATGTATTCAAGTTTCCTCTTATCCTGATGGCCAACATTTTGTACAGCTGTATCAAGCTGCATGCAGACTCTGGGAGTACAAACACCAAGTGTCATTACTGTTGATATTCTCTGCCTTAGAGTTGAGAAGGATGGGTTTGGTCACATTGCTGGTCTCGTCAGGTGAACTGTGCTGCACTACCTGCCCTCTCAAAGAAAAGTTTGTGCAGACAAACCTCTTTGACAAGTCCATCAGTTGCAAGCAAGGCACTGTTAGTAGAGAGATGATAGACCCTGTTGTATGTTTCCCTGAACAGACTGTTAAAGTCCATTTGGCAGGAGAGCTCATCAACGGAACTTTCAAATCAGCACCAAGATGAACTTTGGCTGGTGGTGAGAAGGGCCCTCACATCATATCCTTCCTGCACATCTGAAGTAGCAAATTCCTCTACACACTGCCTTTGAGATAGCTACAACAGCAAGGAGACTGTCATTGGCCTTTTTTTGGAATGTGCCGAGACAAAACAGGTCTGCAAATTTTATGAATAAATTACATTTTGGGAAAAAGAGAATGGCAGCTGAAATATATTCTGATCAGAGTTTCCACATAAATCTGGTCTTAAACGAAGTCACTAGCAAGACAGTTGATGCATTTTTTAAAAATAGTTTTATTGAAAACTTTTTGTTCTTTACAAAAATTATAAAATTACAAAAAAAAACAATCTGACAGTATAACAACAATTACTGTAAACTAACTACTTCTGTACAAAATAAATCAAAACTACACGTACTACAATTCAATAAATAAATTACACCACTCAGTGCAACCCCACCAAAGTTCCCCATCACTGTGAGCATTAGATATTATATTCGTATTTATTCACGATTCTTCCTCTCAGGGCACACGGCTCGCCAGACCTAGGTCATGGCTAAACAAAGGCCCTAACTAATATGCCCGACAGATCTGCTTCTCAACAGTTAAGCCAAATCTTATGGAAAATTTCTGTTTTCTGATGCACCATGCTTGTAATGACGTCCAGGGAAATGTGTTCCAAAACAAGTCTACACCATCCAGGCAGACCCAGTGGGCTCTCTGAGAGCCAACTCATCAATATGTTCTTCCTCGCACAATATTAAATAACTTTTTCCCATACTCATCTCTAAGGAAGGCAAATTCAGCAGGCAGAGACACCGGATCTACCTTGACTTCAGTCCCTAGGACCCCCTCTATGACTCTTGCTATGGCACCCCAGTACTTGCAAAGCTTATGGCATGACCATAAACAGTGGGTAAGAACACCTACACCTATTTTGCACTTGGAACACATTGGAGATGCTCCCTTTTTGAATTTCGCAAGCCACTCTGGGGCCAGATAAACCCTGTGAAGGACCTTCAGCTGTATCGCATGCATTCTGTTGCAGATCACCATCTTTCTCTTGTCCTCACAAATGTCTTCCCATATCTCTGAAGGGATCTCCACTCCCAAACCATGCTCCCTGACCCCACGGAGCTGCTCAATATCTTTCGAGGGGCCACATCCCAGTAAATGGTAACGGGCGTTAATCGAGAGTGTCTGTAATCTGAAGCACTCTCCTCTCTAAGTAAGACCTATAATGGTTGACCAAAAGTGTAGATTTCTTTAGATAAAGTCCCTGACCTGAAAGTAACAAAACAGGTCCCTGCTGGGCAATCCATACTTGAGACTCAATTGGTCAAACGACAACATGACCTCCCCCTCAAATGCATGTCTGTCAAGGGACTCCCCTGGATACCCCTAATTTAAATCCAGAGTCCATCAGCCCCTTGCCACAATCCTGGCATTCCGACTATGGGAGTGAAAAGGGAGGTCTTAGATAGACTGCCTTCACTTTTTTGCATTGCTCTCCGCACTTTGATCATATTGATGACGATTGGATTCCAACAGTACTCCACGACTGTCCTCATGCAATCCATAAACAACAGATTAATAAGGGGGCATTTTGCTGGGAGACCTCAAGATCCAACCATATGGACCTTGAGTCCTCAGAGGACCAATCATTCACAAAGGATAAGCAGGGAGCTTATTTAATGTTTGGAAACCCTACTCCCCCACTTCCCCCCTCTCTCCACATCCCCTGGGAAGCTGCAATTTTGCGAGCTTAGTGAGAGGCTGCCTGTGATGCCAAATAAAAGAACCGAGCCAACCGTTGAGTCTCTGCAACATTTGCCTGGGCAACATCAGAGGTAGCATACGCATGGGATACAATAAGCGAGGAATTTTTAATGAGCTATTCCAAGATATTGGAAGGCCCACCAAATGCTGAAGATCTTGACTTATCTTATCAAGCAAGTCCGTGAAATTAGCCTTATATAGCTGGTCAAAGGCAAGAGTAACAAAAATACCGAGGTAACAAAACCCCCTGTGACCACCTGAAGAATAATCAGATTTCACCTTCGAGATTAGGTATTCCCTCAAGACACCCCCCCACCCCCCCCCACCACCACATGCATGGCCTCAGACTTTGTAATATTGATCTTATTTCCCAAAAAAAAAGCCAAGTAAATGAATGCATTGTATTAAATGGGGCATGGACACTGCCAGAATGGATAAGAAGAGGAGAACATTATCTGCGTACATCCCACCTCTGGAGCAGCTATATTGGGGTCCCTCGAGATAGCGCCCCCACCAGCGGCTCAATCACCAGCATGAACAACAGTGGTGAGAAGGGACAACCCTGTCAGCTGCCCCTTCTGATACTAACATTATTGGACCATTGGTAAGGACTACTGCCTTAGAATCATTATATAGAACCACCATCCACCTAGCAAGGACCCCACCTAAACCAAACCACTCCAGACCATAAAAAAGATATGACCACTCCACCTGGTCAAACACCTTTTCCACGTACAGGGAGACCACCAAGCCTGGAATCGACCTCTGCTGGCACACCTGGCCCTTAATAAAACCCATCTGGTCCTCCTTTACGATAGAGGGCAACACCTTCTCCAATCTCAATGCAAGTGTGTTAGATAAAATGTTAATTTAACAGCAAAATCAGCCTATATGAGGCACAGTCCTCCAAGGCCTTCCCTTTCTTGAGAATGGGAGAGATATTAACCTCTCTCAGAGAGGGCAGGAGGCAGTCCTGACTGTATGAATAATTGTACATGTCCAGCATCAGCCCGGAAAATATATTCATATAATTCTTTATAAAATTCACTCAGAAGACCATCTGGGCCGGGTGCCTTACCACTTTGGAGCTGTTGTACTGTCTCCTGTATCTCTTGCACTGTCAAGAGAGCATTCAAAAAAGACGCCCGTTCCAAAGTCACACCTGGAAGGTCCAGATTCTTAAAGAAGGACTCCATCTTCACCAGCCTGTCCTCACAGCCTTCTGACCGATATAGCACAGAATAAAATTTCCAAAATGCCATACCAGTCTTTTTGGAGTCGCAAGTAAAAGTCCCAGTGCCCTCCCCTGATGGATTTGTGGTGGTGGGGGCGCTCTTTTTCCTAGCCAAGTATACCAGGTATTTACCTGGCCTATCACCATACTGAAGTAGCCTTTGTTTCGCAAAAGAGATTTCTCTCTTCTCTGTTTGAGTGAGCACAGAATTCAGAGCAGCCTGGAGAATTGCGATTGGCTGTAGATTAATCATTGATGGCCTATCGAAGTATGCTGTCTTGGCTGCCTTCAGCTGAGCTTTGTGCAGATATTGCTGCTCTCCTTTCTGTCATCTCTGACTAGCCAATAAGAAATAATTATACCCATCACATAGGCCTTGGTAGTCGCCCAAAGCAGAGGCGGGTTCCTGGCTGTGCCCGAATTGATAGCCAAGAATGCTTTAAACTCACTCGAGAAGTACTCGATCAACTTACTATCCTTAAGGAAAAAAGAATCCACATGCCAGTGCCGTGAACCTACTCCATTGCCCCTAACCTTAATCTCCAAATATACTGCCGCATTAACGGAAATGGCTATGCTTTCAATTTTACAGATAATTACCAAGTTCAAAAAAGCCAATGGAGCTAGAACAGGTCAATCCTTGCTTCATACTTTTGTGGATTAGAGAGAAAGGTGAAGACCTACCCGCCTGATGAAGACATCTCCAAATGTCCACCAATCCCAACTCTACACATCAGTCCACCAATTATTTAAAGTGTGGAGAGATCTGGAGGATCCTTGTGCATCCTATCCACTCTGGGATCCACAAGGCAATTAAAATCTTTCCCTTTAATAGTATTCTGGAAAGTGTTGTTGGAATGTTTTTTTCCCATCAATATGTGAGGTCAATGTTTGAATGGGAGCGGTGGATTACCCATTTTTAATTCCTTTATTTGTAGTGTTCATGTATCTTTTATTCTTTGCCTGGGTTTGGGGTGCAGCTTCAGCCATTAGGAGCCATGGAGGTGTATATGGGTAGTGTATGTGCCCCCCTGTGGGAATGGGGGAGAATCTCCCACCATGTTTTTATTGTATTGGCTTATTGTAGGTGTAGTTTTTAAAGGTTTCGTTATGGTCATTTTAGTATGTGTATTTCTTAGGCTGTATGCCTCTTTAATTGTTTGCATTTGGCACTTGTAAGTTGGGCTCTTCCTCTTGGGTTCAAGGGCTGTTTTAGACAGATATGGCTAAATGTTCATTTAAATGTGAAGAGTTGGGATTGGTGAACATTTGGAGATGTCTTCATCAGGCAGGTAGGGACTTCACCTTTCTCTCTAATCAACACAAGTATGAAGCAAGGATTCCAGTAATTATAACGAGAAAAAAATTAGGATAACAACAAAGGAAAACAAAATAGTAAAGGGACAAAATAAAAGGAAAAAAAAAATTATTGTCCATGTTACTTGAACCAGTCTATTTTAGATTAGATTAGACTTTTTAGATTAGACTTACAGTGTGGAAACAGGCCCTTCGGCCCAACAAGTCCACACCGACCCGCCGAAGCGAAACCCACCCATACCCCTACATTACCCCTTACCTAACACTACGGGCAATTTAGCATGGCCAATTCACCTGACCCGCACATCTTTGGACTGTGGGAGGAAACCGGAGCACCCGGAGGAAACCCACGCAGACACGGGGAGAACGTGCAAACTCCACACAGTCAGTCGCCTGAGTCGGGAATTGAACCCGGGTCTTCAGGCGCTGTGAGGCAGCAGTGCTAACCACTGTGCCACCGTGCCGCCCACTAGAGTGTCCGAAAAATTCCATGCTTTGTCTCATGAAAGACATGTACGGAGCCTCTGTGACTAAAATGGAGCACTACTGGGTACCTTATGGAGCATTGGATATCCAGATTCCTTAGTCTCTTCTTTACCTTGTCGAAGGCCTTCCTCTTAAAGATCACAGCTGCAGAAAAGTCTTGAAAAAACGTCATCTTGAATCCCTTGAAAATCAGGGCCTATGGATCCTTCCCCAACGATCTGGAAGCTTCTATCACCTTTGGTTTGTTCCTGTAGGACTGGAATCGCACAAGGACCAGGCCAGGGCACTGGTCTGACCCAGACCTGTGCACCGCGACCCAGTGGACTCTATCGATCTGCACCCAGCCTCCCTCGGCCTCCCAACCCAGAAAGTGCATCTGCCAATATTCAAAAAAACTGACTGGCTCATCATCTTCTCGCTCCAGCAGCCCCAATAATACGGATGTTCCTTCTTTAACCTTGATTTTCGAGGTTGTCGACCTGCTCCATTAAGGCCTGTACCTGCTTCTCCAGGGCCTAGATCTGTCCCGCCGAAGATTCAGCCGCGGTTTCTGATGCCGCAGTCCGCCACTCGACCTCCTCCACGCACTGCCAGAGACTCCGCATCTCCTGCTTATGCTTCTGTAGCATGGTCAAGATAAGTTCCAGCCTGGCATGCGTCTCTTCCATCGCTGCCTCAATCTTTTCCCAAAGTTTCATGAACTCCAAAGCCAGGAGCTGCTGGGCAGGTGAGTCCAGCTGGGTTTCCACGGAGGTCGACGCTGCAGCCTTGGGTGTGTCTCTTGCTGCAGGGGAATGCCCTGCTTTATGTGATCCACATGGCCCTTTGCCATTAGTCATCTTCCTTAATCGCTAGAATGGATATGTAACAATTCTAATAGCTTAAAACTTCTGATTTTTCCAAAACAGCAGAAATAGGGAGAATAAAAGCACCACTTCGCCTGGAGTTATTGTGCAGAGCTCAGTAAGGCAGATCTGTTAGATCACCGCCATGTTGGATCTCCTTCATTGCATTAGTTTTAAATTTTTCAAATTTGCTAAATTCAACAAAGGTTCCATTAGATTGGAAAATAGCAAATTTGACTCTTTTATTCAAAAAGGGAAGAGAGAGAGAGAGATACAGACAGACAGAAAGCTGGAAACTGTCAGAAGCTAATGTTAGAAGCTATTATTAAAGACAGGGCACTTCGAAATATTCAAGTTAATCACACAAATCAACATAGTTTTGTGAACAGGAAATCATGTTTAACAATTTTTGTTTTGCAGTTCTTTGAACTAACATGTGAGTAAAGAGAAAAACCAAGGTTTTTTCCCTACAGTAGGGGAGTTCAAACCTAGAGTGCATTGTTTTAACGCGAGAGTGGAAAGATTTCAAAAGGACCCTGGTGGCAATGTTTTCCCACAGAGGGTGATGTGCATATGGAATGAACTGCCAGAGGAAGTGGTGGATGCAAGTACAGTTACAATATTTAAAAGACATTTAGACAGGCAGTGAATAGGCAAGGTTTAGAAGGATATAGATCAAATGCAGGCAAATGGGACTAGTTTAATTTGGGAAACCTGATCAGCATGGATGAGTTGAAACGAAGGGTTTATTTCTGTACTGTATGACACTACCGTGGTTGTAAAGCACTTGGATCTCCACAAGACATTGATAAGTCTCACATCAACAGGTTAATGTAGGAAATGAAAGCTCCATGGTGTACAAAGTAATACCTTGGCATGAATAGAAGATTAACTAGCTAATGGAAACAAAGTATAGGCATAAATGGGTAATATTCTAGTTGACATAAGGCAACAAGCGGCCTACCACAGGAATCAGAACTAACAACCCAGCTTTATATCATTTCACAAATGAACTGGGTGAAAGAACCAAAGGTATGGCTGCTAAATTTGCTAATGGCACAGAAATAGATAGGAAAAATCATTTTTAGAGGGGACAAATAGTGTACAAAGGGATATAGGTCGGTTAAAGTGCATGGGCAAATACTTGGAAAATCCTCTTATGTGAGAATCTACTAATAGGATGATATTAAAACAAAAGAACTGCAGATGCTGGAAATCTGAAACAAAAACAGAAATTGCTAGAGAAACTCAGTAGATCTGGCAACATCTGTGGAGGGAAAACAGAGTTAATGTTGAGTCCATTGACCCAAAAGTAAGGGTCTGCCTTTTTAACACATAGCATGAGAATTTGGTTTTGCTCATTGTCCTAACTCTTTGGAATTCTCTTCCTCAACAAGCAGGAGAGGCAGAGCCTTTAAGGCAGAGATAGATAGCTCTTATCGGAGTAGGTGGGACTGTGGAATAATCAGATCAGCCATGATCAAAATGAATCATGGAGGAGGTTAGAGGGGCCAAGTAGTCTGTTCTTGCCCCAAATTAATATATTTATATTAATTATTCAGATTTATCTGGGAACTAAAATAACTCCTCAATTCTTTAACCACATAAATTACCCACCTTGAGTGCATCTGGCTGTGCAAAGTAAGTTGCAGCTCCAAACTTCATTGGAATCCAGATATCCATCATCTGTGCTGCAATATGACTCACTGGAAGAAAACTGACAACTCTTTCTTGTACTTTTCTAGCATGTTGAAGACCCACCATCTGCCCTGCTGTCTTAGCTGTCCACGTCATCTAAAATGTAGAGAATTGTACAAACAACATTGTTCAGTGCAACAGGACCATACCAGAAACCAGATTGTTACTTAGTTAATGTAAGCTGGAATATTGAGAAAGCAGTACAAAATGTTTACTTCAAAATATTGAGATTTACAAATTGCTGGGTGAACACCACTTCCCACCATGGGCATTTGCCTACAACCTTCCTAGTGAAGCCTGGAGTTAGTTTCCTGCCTAAGGAAAGGTGATTGGTCACCGGAACTCACACCTGTTGAAAATCCAGACATTTAGAAAAACATTCCTGGAATACTGATGAAGGGCTTTTGCCCGAAACATCGATTTTCCTGCTCCTTGGATGCTGACTGAACCGCTGTGCTTTTCCAGCACCACTCTAATCCAGAATCTGGTTTCCAGCATCTGCAGTCATTGTTTTTACCCCATAAAGAGAGAGAGACATAAAAGAGGAAAAAAGACGTTTTGCATCTACTATAATTCTAATCTTTGTCATTGCTTCTGTACACATCCATTTACCGTTTTCATAAATGGCAACTTTGTAGTTTCAGGTACAATGTAAGTCACAGTCTGTTAAACTATAGTATTATCTAAAGACTCAGAAAATCACGTTAGAACATTTCACATAATGAATAAATCAAAAAAGAGATCAGCCTCATCATCCAGGGGCCCTTAACTTGTGAAACTTGTGCTCCAGAAGGAAGCTGCACCCCTGTTCACACTGCTCTGGTATATCTACTCCAGCATTCACCCAACAATGCCATATCCAGTCTAGTCAATTACTGCATCAATCTCCTCCCCATCAGCAGCAAGTAATGGAAGATTCTTTTTCTTGTTACCTTCCTGTGCAGGACTCTTCTACTCTTTCTGGGAGAAAGTGAGGACTGCAGATTCTGGAGATCAGAGTCAAGAGAGTGGTGCTGGAAAAGCACAACTGGTCAGGCAACATCCGAGGAGCAGGAAAGTCGTGTTTCAGGCACAAGCTATGCCTGAGGACGGGCGTGTGCCCAAAAAGTTGATTCTCCTGTTCCTCAGATGCTGCTGTACCTGCTTTGCTTTCCCAGCGCCATACTCTCAACTGTCCTGCTCTTCCCCCCCCTTTTCCACCCAGCCCTTTATTCCATGTGTACCTTTTTGAAAATTAATGAAGCCAATTGAAACACCTTTGAATCGAATGGAAAATATTGTCAGGGATATCAAGCAGCACTTTCACAGCAACATCTTGCTCACTGACCATTTTGTCTGCCACTGCTTCACTGTTTCTGACTACATTGGAAATTTGCTCTAACATGCACAAAAGAGATGAAGTGAAAATGACTACCTTTTACATTAAAGCAGCTTTTGACACAGTGTGATATAAAGGAACCCCAATAAAACTGGAGTCAACAGAAATCAGGAGAATGGTTAGATTCATATCTAACATAAAGGAAGATGCTTATGGTTGTTGCCTGTCAGTCAGGATACCGCTGCAGGAGTTCCTCAGGGTAGATATTATTAACCAACTTTCACAGATGTTATAACACACCTCTGGAGCAGAGAACACCTCTTGCACTCAGACCTTTTTGTCCTGAGATAGAGACACTAACACTGCATTACAATAGCCCTTGCCCTCGGAGAAAGTGTCTTAGATCCAACTATTATTCAGCTGTTTCATCAATGACTTTCCCTCCATTGAAGGTCAGATGCGGCATGTTGGCTGATAACTACACAATGTTCAGGTCTATTCATGCCTCCTCAGATACTGAAGCAATCTGTGTCCAAAAGCAGCACATTTGAACTGATAAGTAATGATGAGCATTTTTGCCACGCAAGTGCCAAGTGTCATGACTACTGAGTGTTCCTCAGAAAAGTAGATTTTAGGAGAGAGAATATTTTTTTGTTCTTCTCTGATTCAATGGTTTGACTCTTTCTGCCTGATTTTCCATCAACAGAACAGTGTTTAATTTCACTGTGCCTTTTTCTTATTCTCCTCTCTTGGTCAGCTCCTTTCTGAAGGTAGTTCTCAAGGCCTTTTCTTTGAGTTCTCTATGTCAAAATGACTGTACAGTTAGTATCACACCGATCCAAATGACTTTCTGTTCCAGATTGATGAATTATCTTTTAAACTGGGAGGCATGATTAGTCCACTCATCCACTGTCTTTTAGCAGAGATGAACAGCTTTAGTTATTAACTTGACAGTTCCCACTTTGACATCAGCAAGGATGTTAGGAGGACCCATGACGTTGCTCCAAATCATACGCATTCTTAATGTCTCCCTTTTGTGATTGAGACTGAAATAAGAATTTCAATAGGCTTCATGAAATTCAATGTAACAGAAATAGTCTGCTGTGGCATTTATCTTGAAAAGATTGTTTTTAACCTCATTCAATGTATAAACCGGAAAGCAGGAACACAGGCAATGAACACCATCCAAGAAGTGAAAAGAATTGTCCTTAGATATTGACTGAGATGTTCATCATTAACTGTACCCATTATCAAAATTTTGGAAGTTACTATTGACCAAAAATCAAACTGAAGTAGCAACATAAATATTATGAGCAAAAGATAAGATCGAAGACTGGGAATTCTAGGCAAATAACTCAGTTACACAATTCACAGAATTACTATAGTGTAAAAGGAGGCCATTCAGCCCATTGAGTTCAGACCAGCCCCTCAACAGAGCATTTCACTTATCTGATTCTGCTGTGCTTTGCTGTGCATTGTTGTTTTTCAAATAACAATTTAACTCATCTTTAAATATTTCTGTCAAACTGTACTGGCAGGCAGAGCACCCCAGACCTAACCACTCACTGCATGAGGAAGCTTTTTCTCAAGCTGTTATTTGTTTGTTACTTAAAATTTTGCAAATTAATATGAGGGGAATGACTCATGGTCCAAGGTGAGCAGAATTTCTTTTTCTGCCATCACTTTGGGGCTATGGAAGCTCAGACTATGAATATGTTTAAGGCAGGGATTCATAAGACCAGAATAGAAGCAGATGTAGGCGATTCAGCCCATCACATCTGCTGCACCAATGAGTTCATGACTAATCTGATAATCTCAACTGAAACAATATAATGAACAAACCTAGATTGCTGTTAAGTCTTTCATCTTTTAGAATGGGTTGTAGGTTTTGATTCATTAATATGTAAATCCCAAAACTTCTTTTAAGTCCCATTCCACAGGTAACTTAAGGTTTTACAAAAAAAAGTGACATCTTAGTTCAGACAATGCATTAAAAGTATGAGGTTAGAGTCTCTCTGTAACCCAAGCTGAGTGAAACTGGTTCTATTTCCAAAGTAGGAGTTATAAAATGTTACATGGATTGACTGCCTGCAGATTGTGTGCTTTTTGGGCAAAATAGAATGTATCTGCAAATATAGTTCTGTAAATTCAAATTCAACCCATAGACTTATGTGTTTGTGTCTGAATGAAAGAGAATGAGAGTGAGAAGAGAGAAAGGGGGGGGGGGGAGAGATAGAGAGAAAGAGAGAGAGAGAGAAAACAGAGAGAGAAAAGAAAGAGAGGAGAGAGAGAGAACAGAGAGAGAAGAGTGACGGGAGAGAGGAGAGAAAAGAGAGAAAGAAGAGAGAGAAGAGTGTGAGGAGAGAGAAAAGAGAGAGAGAGAGAGAAATGAGCGAGAAGAGAGAGAAAAAAGAGAGAGAAGAGGAAGAGAGAAGAGAGAAGAGTGAGAAGAGAGAGAGAGGCCAGAGCAAAGAGAGAGGAGAGAGAGAGAGAGAGAGAGAAGAGAGAGACAGCATAGAGAGAAGAGAGAGAGGAGAGACAGGAGAGAGAGATAAAAAAAAGAGAGAAGAGGGGAAGAGAGAGAAAAGAGAGAAGAGAGAAAGGAGAAAGGGAGAGATGAGAGTGAGAAGAGAGAGAGGAGAGACAGGAGAGAGAGAGAGAGAAAGGGAGAGAGAAGACAGTGAGAAGAGAGAGAAAAGAGAGACGAGAGACAGGAGAGAGTGAGAAAGGGAGAGAGAAGAGGGTGAGAAGGGAGAGAGAAGAGAGTAAAAAGAGAGAGAAGGAAGAGAGAGGAGAGAGAGAAGAAAGAGAAAAGAGAGAGGTGAGAGAGAGGAGAAAGAAAAGAGAGAAGAGAGAGAGAAAAGAGAGAGAGAAGGGGGAGAAAGAGAGAGATGAGAGAGGAGGGAGAAAAAAGAGAGAGAGAAGGGGGAGAGAAGAGAGAGAGGAAAGAGAGGAGAGAGAGAGAGAGACAAGAGAGGAAGGAGAGAAAAGAGAGAGAGAAGAGATTGGAGAGAGAGAGAAAACAGAAAAGAAAGAGAGAGGGAATCATGCATTGGGGTCACCTGTAATGTGACATGAACCCAATATCCTGGATAAGGCCATCCTCATGGATACCGAATGTGGCGATAGCCTCTGCTCTACCACTCTGTATTGTTATGTATCCCGACATCTGCCTTGGAGGATGGTCACCCGAAGATCCGAGGTCGAATATCCCTGACCACTGAAGTGCTCCCCGACTGGGAGGGAACTCTTCGGTCTGGTGATTGTTGCATGGTGTCCATTCATCCATTGTCATAGCATTTGCTTGGTCTCGCCAATGTACCATGCCTCGGGGCATCCTTGCCTACAATGTATGAGATAGACAATGTTGGCTGAGTCACATAAGTGCCTGCCTTGTACGTGGTGGGCGGTATCCCCACGTGCAATGGTAGCATCCATCTCAACACTTTGACACATCTTGCAGCGGTAGCCGTGACAGGGTTGTACAGTGTTGTGGTCGATGTTGCCGTGAAGGCTGGGCAGTTTGCTGGGCACAATGGTCTGTTTAAAGACAAGAATTGGAGGCATGGGGAAGGTTTTTAGAGGTAACGTGTTGCAGGTTGTGAGGAACTGGCGATCGATGAGTTGAGCATCATACCCTGTTCTTATGTGGGCGTTCTTCAGCACTTTCAAGCATTTATTGTGTTCCTCTTCATTTGAACAGATCCTGTGTATGCGCAGGGCTTGTCTGTAGGCTGTTTAACATGTTTAACGTGGAAGCTTGCGACTATACACTGGCCAGTAACCAAACTAGTGCATGGCAGATAAGAATTCTACCACTGAACCACCAATGAACCAGCAATAAAACAGCAATCCCCTACAGACAAACGCCATGCCCGGAAGCCCAGATTCAATTCCTGGCCAATGTATAGTCACAGGTTTCACCCTAAACATATTAAAACAGCCTATGGACAAGCCCTACGCATACACAGGATCTGTTCAGATGCGGAGGAATGCGCTGGACACTTGAAAATGCTCAAGGATGCCCTCATAAGAACAGGATACAATGCTCAACTCATTGATTGACAGTTCCAAAGTGCTACAGCAAGAAACTGTAATGACCCCCTCAGGAGAGGGACATGAGATGCAACTGATAAAGTACCATTCATTGTCCAGGATTTCCCAGGAGTAGAGAAACTACGCCATGTTCTTCGCAGCCTGCGACACATTATCGATAAGGATTAGCATCTCGCCAAGACCTTCCCCACACCTCCACTTATCATCTTTAAACAACCGCCAAACTTTAAACAGACCATTCTTCACAGCAAACTGCCCAGCCTTCAGGACAATATCAACCACAACACCGTACAACCCTGTAATGGCTACCAGTGCAAGACGTTTCAGTGTCAACATAGATACTACCAGACACCACCCACCATGTATGTGGCAGGTTCTCTTGTGACTCAGCCAATGTTGTCTGTCTTATATGCTGCAAGCAAGGATGTCCGGCGGCATGGTACATTGGCGAGACCAAGCAGATGCTAGGAGAATGGATGAATGGACACCATGCAACAATTCATGGGCGGCACGGTGGCACCGTGGTTAGCACTGCTGCCTCACAACGCCAGGGACCTGGGTTCAATTCCCGCCTCAGGCAACTGACTGTGTGGAGTTTGCACGTTCTCCCCGTGTCTGCGTGGGTTTCCTCCAGGTGCTCCGGTTTCCTCCCATAGTCCAAAGATGTGTGGGTCAGGTGAATTGGCCATGCTAAGTTAGTGTTAGGTAAGGGGTAAATGTAGGGGTATGGGTGGGTTGCGCTTCGGCGGGTTGGTGTGGACTTGTTGGGCCGAAGGGCCTGTTTCCACACTGTAATCTAATCTAAAAAAAAATTGCCAGCCAGGGGTGTTCTCTCCCAGTCAGGGAACACCTCAGTGGTCAGTGACATTTGGCCTAGATCTTTGGTTGACCATCCTCCAAGGCAGACTCCGGGACAGGAAACAATGCAAAATAGCCGAGTAGAGGCTGATAGCCAGGTGCAGTACCTATGAGGATAGCCTCAACTGGGATCTTGGGTTCATGTCATATTGCAGGTGAACACACACACACACACACACACACACACACACACACACACACACACACACACACACACACACACACACACACACACACACACACACACTGCAGTCAATCTATATAACATTTTATAAATTCCTACTTTGGAAGTAGAACCAGTCTCACTCAAGATTGGGATATAGACACACTCTAACATCACACCTCTAATGCATTCTCTGAGCTGAGATGTCACTTTTTTTTATAAAACCTTAAGTTGTCTCTCAATGTAACTTAAAAGAAGTTCTGGGATTTACATATTAATAAACAAAAACCTGCAAAACATTCTAAAAGATGAAAGATTTACAGCAATCTAGGTTTGTTCAATATATCGTTTCAGTTGCATGACACTGTAATCTTTTGCTATAAATTCTGTGTCTTTTGGTCCTGCTTCACAACCAGCTGAAGCAGGAGCAGTGCTTCGAAAGCCAGTACGTCTAAATAAATCTGATGGACCATAGCCTAGTGTTGTGCGATTTTTAGCTTTGCCCACCTCAGTCCAACACTGGCACTTCCACATCATGGCCCTTATTCTTAGTCTATGACCCTGAGTTGTGGACTTCCCCAACATCGGGAACATTCATCTTGCATTTAGTCTGTTTAGTCCCATCAGGATTTTATATATTTCTATGAGATTCCCCCCTCATTCTTCTAAATTCCAATGAGTACCAGGCCGGTCAATCTAGTCTTTCTACATATGTCAGTCCTGTCATCCTGAGAATCAGTCGATAGCAAGAATGTCCTTCCTCAGACTGGCAGGCCAAAGCTGCACACAATACTCAAGGTGAAACCTCACCAAGGCCCTGTATAACCACAGCAAATCATTATTACTCAAAATTCAAATCCTCTCCCTATGAAGGCCAGCAATCTATTATCTTTCCTCCCTGCCCACTACACCTGCATGTCAAATAAATGAACAATAGATTCTAGCCTTCAATCTCAAAAACCCACATGAACCAAACAAATGAACTTATTTCATATGAGCATAACGTCTGACAAAACAAAATATTAAAAATAGTATCTTTAGATTTTATCAAGAAGGATGTCAAAACAAACAAAATGCAACTGGCAAAGTGGAAAATGTCATATTCTAAAAGATTTATAATCAAGTGTCTTTCATATTCCAAAGTCAATAACTTTCTAACAATAAGATATTGATGAATCTTAATAAAAATTGTCTCAGTAATTAAAAAACAAAAGAACTGCAGATACTGTAAATCAGAAACAAAAACAGAAATTGCCGGTAAAGTTCAACAAATATGGCAGTATTTGTGAAGAGAAATCAGACTTAATGTTTTGGGTCCAGTGTTCCTTCCTCAGAATTAAGAAAGTTCAAATCTGAGGAAGGGCTACTTGACCCGAAATGTTCACGCTGATTTCTCACCACAGATGCTGCCAGACCTGCTGAGCTTTTCCAGCAATTTCTGTTTCGGTCTCAGTAATTATCAAATTCAAAATAAGACTAACCAAAACTTACATTATCGTGGCTAAGCATCACTGCTTTAGGGACTCCTGTTGTTCCAGAAGTGTAGATTAGTGTGCAACATTGGTTGGCATTCTGAGACTCAATAATTTCGTCCAACTCTCCATCCGAAATACTTTTCCCAAGTTCCAGAAATTTCTTCCACTTAAAAGTTTAAAACAAAATTAAAATACTTATTTTTTAAAAAGGCAAACAATGTCTTTAAATACTTAAAAATTAAAAATTCTTAGTAAGGTAATGTGTATTATGCTAAATTCCTATTTAATTATTGGATGATTAAAAGATGTAATAAAGTATTGATTTCCAGAAGCTTTTTTGAGAACACTTACGCTAAAAATATTTGGTTGGTGTTCTTCCACTGCATATTTGTACTGAACAATCGCTTTAAGGTGAGGCAACTGATGTGCAATCTACAAGTAAAATTCAAAAAGAATTACATTTTCATTGCAAGATTTAATTAGAAAATAAAGTTAATTTCTCAGGAAATACAATATAGAAGCTGTGAGGTAAAATAAAAATAATTATGTGCAGTATTAGTCAGACAATCTGCCATTTAATTCTGGTCTTTTATAGTACTGAAGCACTTAAAGAGCACAGAAAAAGGTGGGGGGGGCATTCTTCACTGGAAAACATGAGCAGCATTTCAGACTTTAGGCTAAAACCTCAAAATGTCAGGGTAAAATACATATCTTGATTTTTTTTAGCCTATTTTTCTAATCAACCTGTTCAGAGATGTTATTACTCACCTCTGGAGTAGGTTGGACCCAACCCAGGTCTCTTGGTCCAGGAGTAGGGACACTACCACGGTACCATAATAGCCCTAATACAGACTGTGATCCTGCATTGTACTGAACATATTCAACTGACAACAGTTTAGCAGTAATTGACTGTTAGTGGCCAATTAGGAGTTACTCACTTTCAAACTGAGGATGATAAACAGGCTCTCAAAGCCGGAGGACAAGTAAGAGGCCTCTAACATGGAAGGAGCTGCTGCCTGCCATTGCAGTTGAGTGAGAAAGAACAGGGCAGAGAGGGCGGGGCAGGGTGGGGTGGGCAGGGAGTCACTTAATCTTGAATTACCCAGTCAACACCTTTTTGAAAAAAAAATTGAAAAATATGGGCCACACTTCTGTAGCATCTTTGTAAAAGAGACACTATGTGACTGAAGCCATAGCCAAGTGGGGAGGGAGGTGCCTTCAAAATCTGTTTGGAATGCTGTGCTATAGTTTGACGGCAGGAGGATATCTCCAGGCAGCCACTGCACCACCAAAACAGTGTGGGCCTCACAAGTCAAGTGGAAAATTTTACTCAGACTCTAACTGATAGGCCAGTTAAGGTTGTGGATCAATGTTACACTATCTGCAATTTTTGGTTCTCGCCACACACTGGCTTTTAGCAAAATAGCTCAAAGGTGTAATGGTACCAGCAATAAAAAAACCACACACACAGACAAAGTTCCTGCCCAAGGACAACTTTAAAAATATTAACAAGTTTGACAGGATCTGTGTGTGGAGACACTGTATTTGCTTACATGAGCATGAGATTATAAATATAAATTAGCCATTAGCAAATCAAATAAAGATGTAGGAGGAATTTCTGTACTAAGGAATAGATGCATTGATGTAAACAAAAGGAAGAATTTGTGGACAGAGAAAGAGAATGAATGTTTCAAGTCCAGTATGACTCTTCTTCACATCTCTGAACACTCAAAATATTCAGAAAAACTGTTTTGAGTCTTTTGAATTCTGGGGAAAAGTCATACTGAACTCATACTGTTAATCATGGAGTCATACAGTACAGAACTGGCCCTTCAGCCCATTAATCTAGATGACTAAAAATACGCTTTTACCAGATTAGTCCTACTTTCCTGCACTAGGCCCATAGTCTTGAACTCTTAACTCTGCTTCTCTCTCCACAGATGCAGCCAGACCTGCTGAGTTTCTCCTACATTTCTGTGTTTGCTTCAGATTTCCAGCACTCTGCAGTATTTTATTTTTAAAGGAATGATGTAGTATAGGCATAGGGTAGGAGCTCTGAGCCTTTGAAACATCAGCATTGACCAGAAAGGCCACTTCTTTCTTTGATGCAGATTAAATGTAATTCTATGTACAATAGATTTCACTGAAGAAGTAACAACAAGAAAAAATGCAACAGATGTTCTTTAAAAGAATTTTCAAAATTATAAAAGTGCCTCATAAAAGACATACGCTGATAGATATCATGGAATTAAAGGATACACACAGCACATGTGGATAGAGAATGTTTGAAGATTGGAAAAAATAAACTAAAGGAAGTTTTAAGACGTGTTGTGTTTTGGGGCCATGTTATTTCCTATTAAAATATACATAAATTACCTGGACTTCAATTACCTGTATTACCGTAATTACCTATATTAGAATATGTAGCTTCCAATTTAAGCAAGTGCACTATACTTTAAATTGGTTGTCAGCATAATTCTTTGCTCATTCAGAATTATCCAGCAAATACTGTCCAACTGCAGGATCACCTAATGCTCGACACTGTATTGCATGTTTTACAGGTTCTACACTACTAAACAATTTATTAGATAGAACAGGCCATTGAAAAAGGGAACAGCTCTATTTGTAATATTTGTTTCAAGGTTTTAATGACCAACTCTCCTGCCCACAATGAATTAATTATTTTTGCTTGACAAAGTCTCTTATAACTATTAAAACAGTATAGTCTGAAATTTTAAAAAAACAGCACCTGCAGAACTTTCAGCAGTTGGTGATGGTGCTCCACCACCAGAACATCAGCCTCACAGTGATCTGCCACATGTCTGCATGCTTCTGGAGAATTTGTTGCATAAATCCCAACAGCCAAGCCACTGCATTGGAGAGAAACTTGCTATTAACATGCACAATGTTTCAACAAATGCTAAGTTACACCTTATTTCACAGAAGATTTAACTGCACAAGTAAATCACTAAAACAGTTACACTGTAGATGGCAACTTTACAATTCTTCTTTTAAATATGAAAATTGTTTTTTTCTCCCATAACTTTGACATTTAACTTCTTAAGATAGCAGCGAATTGAATTGCAAAAAGCCAGAAAAATCCCAATGTGATCTTTATTGTACGCAGAATTCCATTTTGATACCATTTAAGAGATTGCAAATGCTACCAAAATCTTGGGATTAGACAGCAAAATTAACCCGGGTTTCTGCTCTTGATGGAATTCAGTGACTCCTGCATGTGAAGGATAGCATTAAATTGACAGTAATGTGCATCATAGGTGACAAGACTTGCAGTTTTGATTGACTATGCGCTGGATGTAGATGGACACTAGGCCCAAGTACAGAAGAATTGTGTAAGTAAACCCTGTGAAAAATTAAGGTTCCAAAGAGGAGATTAATGAAAGTAGAAAAAATAAAAATTAGCTCCTACAAAGTATTTGATCATGTTCTCCTACAAAGCTACAATCATTCTATCATTAAGAAATCAGTCTGCAAAATGACTATGCAAAGAAATTCACTTAGTCCATTCCAATGCGTTTTCAATCCACTCAGGTGCCATAACATTTAGAGAGGAATTTGAAAATCTATTTTAAACCAAAATAACGAGGCCTCAGGATTTCACAATTTTAAACAAAATTCCATTTTATATAGAAGACTTGAACAAAACAAGCACCAATAATTATATTAACACATGAATTATAACTTTGTATATCAAAATCACAGAATCATATATAAAGTGGTTCTTTGGCTCATCAGGTTTGTTCTGCCAAGATTACACTACTCCCTACTCTAATCCCATTTTCCTGCCCTCGGTCCTTAACCTTGAATGTTATGACACTTCAAGTATTCATCCAAGTAATTTTTAAATGTTGAGAGCTTCCTGCCTCAATTACCTTTCCAGGTAATGCATTCCAGACTGCCACCTCCAACCAATGTCCCTTTGGGTGATTAAGTTTTTCCTCAAATCTCCTGCCTTTAAAATGTGCCTCCCTGTTATTGATCCTTTGACAGAGGGGAACAGCTGCTTTTTTATTCACCTTGTCCAGGCCCCTCAATCTTATACACCTCTATCAGCTTGCCTCTCAGCATACTCAGCTCTGAAGGAAATAACCCAAATTAATCCAGGCTCCCTTCAGAGCTGAAATGCTCCATTCCAGTCAACATCCAGGTGAATCTCCTCTGCACCTCCTCCAGTGAAATCATATATTTCCGATCATATTTGACCAGAATTGCACATTGTACTCCAGCTGTGACATAAACAAAGTTCTATACACCTCCAATATAGCCTTGCTGCTCTTATAGCCTATGCCACAATGGATAAAGGTAAGTATCCTATATGCCTTCTCAACTACCCTATTACCCTGTCCTGCCATCTTCAGTAGACAAGCATTCCAAGATCCCTATGTTTCTCTGAGCGTCCTGGTATCCTGACATTTATTGAGTTTTCTCTCATCTTGTTACTTTCTCGAAAGCGCATCACCTCATACTTGTCAGGGTTAAGTTGCATCTGCTATTGGTGCGCCCATCTGACCAATCTATTTATATCCTCTGTAACATCACACTTTCCTGCTTATTGTCAACCACCTAGCCAATCTTAGTCATCTTACATAAACTTACTTATCAATTCCCTCATTCTCATTTATGTCATTTATGAATGCCACAAACAATAAAGGGAACTAGCAATTATGCCTTTTGGTATGCCACTGCACACCAAGCTTCAATCATACAAACACCACCTTCTGTCTCCTGTCTCTAAGCCAATTTTGGATCAATCTTGCCAAGTTACCTTGGAGCCCATCGGCTTTTACCTTCTATATCAGTTTCCCATGTGGGACCTTGTCAAAGGCTTTGCAGAAATCCATATAAATCACACCAAATGCACTACCCTCAACCAAACATTTGATCACCTCCTCAAAAAATTCCACCAGATTTCTTAGGCATGACCTTGTTCTGTCAAAGCCATACTGACTATCCATGATCTTACCCTGCTTTACTCAACAGAAATTAGTTTTTTTCCTTCACTATTTTCTCAAATAGTTTCCCTGATGTTAGACTCACTGATCTATAGTTCCTTGGTCTACCTCTACTACCTTTCTTGTAAAGTGGAACAACAATAACTATCCTTCAGTACTTCCCCTATGGATTGAGACAATTTAACGATTTGGGTCAGGGCACCTGTAATTTCTTCCCTTGGCTCCCCAGCAGCTGGGGACACAATTCATCTAGGCATGGGAATTTGTCCACTTTTAAATCTCTAACACCTCCTTGATTATTGGATCAATTTGCTCAAGAACCTCACAGTCCATCTTAGGAATTCTGTACTTCAAGTACCAGTAAAGATGTTGCATTTTACTTTTTAAGGATTACAACAATATTTTATTAGTTATTTATATCTGACAGGACCACCCCTAACATATACCACAGTCCTCTGAAAACTGCTTCTTTGAAATTCCAGCTATTCTCAGAGATAGGGCTTTCATTTACTACCTCCTGACCTGGATGCCTCAATCTTTGTTTCTAGTTACCTTGTTGAAATTTCCAAGCAAATCTGCCAGTTGCTTTCTTTCACCATAACACTGATGATCGATGTACTTTTTATCCAGTAGCTACAAAGCCTGCAATCTTCCAGCTTCTTTTCCCTTAGGAAATCCACATTAGGACCAGCCCCAAAAGCATTCATGCAGAGAGTGAAGTAGTTGACTTTCTCTCTATGCTTGCAGTGCATGTTTAACTAATTTTCATTTACTTGGTTCTATTCTCACTGCACTCGCAATCCAAGATGCAACTGAACTCTCAAAGCAAAAGCTCCCAGATAAAATGAACCCAATGAATAGGCTCCATCTATCTCAATGATAACACAACATTCTCTGGGATGTCCTCAAATAGACTCTTAGGTCAAGTTTCCCAAATTTAAATTTTTTCTTTGGTCCAATGAAAAAAAAATGGCTTTTGAAATCCTTCAATGTTTTTCAATAATGAAGCTCCAACTCACAACATCAGAAGGTGGTGCAGAGGGTGCAGAGGAGATTTACTAGGATGTTGCCTGGTATGGAAGGAATGTCTTACGAGGAAAGGCTGAGGGCCTTGAGACTGTTCTCGTTAGAGAGAAGAAGGTTGAGAGGTGACTTAATAGAGGCATACAAGATAATCAGAGGGTTAGATAGGGTGGACAGGGAGAGCCTTTTTCCAAGTATGGGGACGGCAAACACGAGGTGACACAACTTTTAAGTGAGGGGAGATAGGTATAAGACAGATATCAGAGGTAGTTTCTTTACTCAGAGAGTAGTAAGGGTATGGAATGCTTTGCCTGCATCGGTAGTAGATTCGCCAAGTTTAAGTGCATTTAAGTCGTCATTGGACAGGCAAATGGATGTACATGGAATAGTGCAGGTGGGATGGGCTTCAGATTAGTATGACAGGACGGCGCAACATCGAGGGCCGAAGGGCCTGTACTGCGCTGTAATGTTCTATTCTATTCTATTCTATTCTATCAGAATATCTCTCTACACTGTACTTACTGCAAGGATTCTTTAGTGATTTGACCACAGTGTTTTATGATTTAACCTTTCTGGCTGTTTACCTCTTAGGCCAACACAGCCTCAAACTTAAACTTGTAATAAACTACCACCTTAAGCACGTAAGTTAGCTCGCTGAGCTTGACGGTTTGTTTTTCAGGTGTTTCGTTACCATACTAGGTAACAAGTTAACTGAACACCCATGGGACCAGCAATATCAGAGCAATAGCAGGAGCAGTAATGCAGAGACATGAACACGTTGCCCTCCCATTTATCCAACACAAACCTTGGGTCCACTTTGTAGATGACAACTTTGTCATCACAAAACAGAACAAATTAGAGGAAATGTACAACACATCAACAATATCCTGACAGGCACAAAATTCACAAAAGAGAAGGAGAACGACAACAGACTCCCATTCCGAGATGTGACAGTTGAATGTACAGTCAACAGAGAGCTTCAAACCAGCATCTACAGAAAAACAACAAACAATTAAGACCAAATACTTAACTTCAGAAGCAATCATCCCAACACCCACAAATGGAGCTGCATCAGGATATTATTTCAACAAGCCACATCACACAACAGCACCCAAGAACTACAAAAAGCAGAAGAAAAATATCTATACAACGTTTTCAAGAAATATTGGTACCCAATAAACACAATCCGCCAATTCCTCAGAAACAAACCCAAACAAGCAGATGCAAAGACATAACAGAAATTACTTCCAGACTACTCAGACCCTTTGGCATCATGGTAGCCCATAAATTTACCAACACACTTAAACAACGACTAATTAACCTAATGGATCTATCAAATACCATCAACAAAGCTAATGTCATTTACAGAATATCATGCAAGAACTGTAAAAAAACACTACATCAGACAAACTAGCAGGAAACTTGCCACCAGGATACAGGAACACCAACTGGCTACCAAATGACATGACCCAGTATCACCAGATTCCATACATACAGACAAAGAAGGGCACCCACTTTGACTGGGACAACACACACATCCTAGGACAGGTGAAACAAAGACATGCACGAGAATTCTTACAGGCATGGCATTCTAACCAGAACTCCATCAATAAAGACATTAATTTAGATCCTATCTACATTCCCTTGAAAAAAAAAGAACCAGAAATGACATCACCCACCTAAAAAATCCAAGACCTAGAAATAGAGAGGCGGGACATAGCATCAGCGCTTCACCAGAGACTCTCGCTAATGATGCTACCTAGTATGGCGATGAAACATTTGCAAACAAATCTTCCAGTTCATTGAGCTAGCTTACATACTTATCATCAACCTGAGCTACAAATCTTCCCAAAAAGTCACAAACTGCCATTTTGTTTTAAGTGCATTCTCTTTAGGCTGCTCTTACCAGTTGCTCAACTATCTTTCACAGATAGAAAGAATGCCAAATAGAAAAAAGGCCATTTAGGTTATCGTATCTGCATTGGCAGAATAAACTAGCCATCCATTCTACTCCTGCTTTCCAGCAGGTTACAGCAAGTTGAGATCTGGATTCCACTTAAACATTTAAGTGGATTTCTGCACCCTGCCCCTCTACCAAGTTGGCCACTTAATTCCAAATCCCAGTTAAAGTGATGAGAAAGATTTTCCTCATGTCCTATCTAATCCTTCTAATCAATAACCTTAAAACTTGTAGTTTCTGGTAACTGACCTTGTCCCCTAAGCCAATGGTCTTCTTTGTCCACTGTAAATCCCCCAACCATCAACATTCTGGGAGTTACCATTAATCAGAAACTTGACTGGACTTATCACATAAATACAGTGGCTAAAAGAAAAGATCAGAAGCTAGGAATACTGAAGTGAGTAATTCACATCCAAACTCCTCAAAGCATGTCTACCATCTACAAGGCAGAAGTCAGGAGTGTGATGGAACACTCCCCACTTGCCTGGATGAGTGCAGCCTCAACAAGACTCAAGTAGCTTGATACCATCGAGGACAAAGCAGCCCGCTTGATTGGCAGCTCATCCAAAAGCATCCACTGCCTCCACCATTGATGCTCATTAGCAACAACGTGTACTATTAACAAGATAATCCTCAGTAAATCCTCAAACAACATCTTCCACACACACAATTTTCATCTAGAAAGACAACGGCAGCAGATATATGGCAATGCCACCAGCTTCAAGTTCCCCTCCAAGCCACTCACCATCCTGACTTGGAAATATATCACTATTCCTTCACTGTGTGTCAAAATCCTGGAATTCCCTCCCTAATGGCATTGTGGGTCAACCCACAACAGATGTACTGCAGCAGTTCAAGAAGGCAGCTCACCATCACCTTCTCAAGGGCAACTGGGGACGCGTTATAAATGCTGGCCCAGCCAGCAACACCCACATCCCACAAATGAATAAATCAATTTTAAAAGCCCTCATTATTTTGTAAAGCAATGAAAACATGCCTCAATCTCTCCTGTTCTAAGGAAAACAATCCTAGCTGGCCAATATTTCCACATAGCTTCAATTTTCAAAAGCTGGTAGCATTCTTGTAAATCTCCTCTGTACTTTCTCTACAGAAATGATGTTCTTCCTGTAGTGTGGTGACCATAACACTATACTAAACACCAGCCAAGACCTAACCAGTTAAAGCATTAATTTCTAAAGCCAAAATTTGTATTCTAGATATTTTGAACAATAGTTACAATGAGTCCTTCACAAGACTAAAGTGGCAAAGTGTTAAATGAAAGTCAGGTGTACCTTCCTCTGAAATCTGTCTTCAAAACAGAACTATTAATAGCAAACAACAATTCAAATGCTTAGAGAAAGATCATGTAACGTGGTCTTGCTTGTGATTTTGTAGGTGGCTATTATAAAATTGTATTGACAACAATAACAGGAAATACCTGCTCATTTGCTCAAGTCTGACCAGTTTGCAAAAGCACTGCCAAGAAAAAAATGGTGTGAGCTTGAGATAACTAATAGCAAAATAATTGGAACCTATCTTTGATAGGTATAATAGCAATGTTTGACCAGTTTATTTAGGTCAATTCATTAATTCAGACTTTTTTAAAAAGAATATATAAACACCATTAATATTACAACTTTGGAATAACAGCATAAATTCCTGAAAAAAAATAAGCAATTCCCATCTGTGCTCAACAAATCACCTATAAAAATGGACTGAAGTTTGTTATCAATAATTACAAGCAGAGTCTACAACCAAGTGACAATTAGGTTGCTCAAGCTAACCAAGCTGCAATTATTCAAAGCATACCCTGCTAAAATTGCCCCTATATATGCGATAAACCACTCTGGAGAGTTGAATCCCAGGATGCCAACTCCATGGAAACGTTGGAGACCTAGCTGTAAATATAAAGCAGAAATTTACTCACCTCCCGCTCTTTAAAATTTCTTACATTACAACAGTGCCTACACTTAAAAAGAACTGCTTGGCTGTAATGAGCTTTAGACCATCCCAAGGTTTGAATAGAACTATATAAATACATGTATTTCTGTTTATGTTAAAATTCTATAATAATCTATTTGACGTCATGTTTATGGAAACCAGTTAAGATTATAACTTTACTTTTAAAATAAATTCCAAGAATAACAGATCGCTGATTTAATCAGAATCTATTTTATCGGGAAACAAATGGAGACTAAAATAGAAGATCCTTGCATTTTACCTTTTTGTTCTGTTAAAACAAAAGGTTCTTTTTTATTGTGGGATGTGGATGCCGCTGGAAGGCCAGCACTTATTGCCTGACCTTAACTGACCTTAAGAAGGTGGTGGTGAGCTGCAGTTCATCTGCTGTGGGTTCACCCACAATGCCCTTAGGAAGGGAATTCCAGGACTTTGACCCAGCGACAGTGAAGGAACTGGGATATATTTCCAAGTCTGGATGGCGAGCAGCTTGGAGGGAACTTGAAGGTGGTGGTGTTCTCATATGTGTGCTTTATGCTATTTTATACATAGAACAATAAATTGGGAGAGACAGGAAGTACTTGCCTTAAGGAAGCTTTTTGCTGCTTTTCTACATTCTTTGTAATACTGAGAATAAGTTAGTGTTTCCCAATGATTTCTCAGAGAGAAACCAAGAGCTATATGGTTACCATAACTTGCCACTGACTGATTAAACATTTGGTCAACAGTTAGGGGCGATTCAGCAGCATCCTCCTCCATTCGGAGCTGAACTGCACCATCCCGCGATGTGGTCCAATACTGAGTTGCAGGAGCCAGTTTAGTAGGATACTGTTTTGGACCTGGAGTAAGCAAAGGAGGATACATAAACAATAGACTCTTGCAGAGTTGTAGTATTTCACTTTATAGGTTTTAAGAAGATTATGTTTTCCATTCAACTAAAGCCAAATAGATAACAGTCTACTTAAGATTAATTTCTTTTACATATTTTAGATTACCTGTAGAAGGTACTCCATTGTCTAATACATAAGCAAGGGTGGATAATGAGATAAATGTAAGCCAAACCTAAAAATTGGAGTGTTTAATGATATTCAATAAACTTAGATTTGAAAATTGACACACTATGCTGCACATTAGATTAGAGAAAATAACTCAAGATGAAAATAAGGAACAGAAAGCTTAGAATCATAGAATCACTAATGTGTGGAAACCCATTGAGTTTGCACCAACCCGCCAAAGAGCATCCTGGACCCAGACCCCCTACACTACCCCTGATACTATGCATTTACTATGACTAATACATCTAAACTACATCTCACCTGGACACCATGGGGCAATTTACCACGGCCAATCCACCTAACCTGCACGTTTTTGGAATGTGGGAGGAAATCTGAGCATCAGGTGGAAATGTGCAAGGAAGGGAAGAGTTTGCTGTGCAAACTCCATACAGTTACCCAAGGCTGGAATCGAATCCTGGTGCTGTGAGGCAGCAGTGCTAACTACTGAGTCACCATGCTGCCGCAGAAGTATAGAACATAGAAAAGTACAGTACAGAACAGGCCTTTTTGCCCACGATGTTGTGCGTCATATGATATGAAATTACAACATCAGCAAAGATGGGAATGAAATTAAATGGTAGGAGGCTACTGCAAAAACAAAATCAACCTCTCATTCTTTTTGCCAAATTTCCTTGTATCTTCAACTTTAAATTCAAGTTTTTTTTTACGCAGAGGGTGATTAGTACCTGGAATGCATTGCCAGAGGTAGCGAAAGAAGTAGATACAATAGCAACATTCAAGAGGTATCTTGACAGATACATGAATAGCCAGGAAATAGAGGGATATGACTGTAGAGAGGCAAAAGATTTTTACCTTAGAAATACATCATGTGTCAGAGCAAACTTGGTGGGCCAAACGGCCTGTTCCTAACCTGTATTGTTCTTTGTAATGTCTAACCAGGATTCATAAATGTAAACCACAGCTTTAGTTTTATGTATAGTGGACAGAATATTCTGCATTTAGTCCTGGATGAATTGTAGGTCTGCTTGTGACTTTACACAGGCTCTTTCCCATAGCCAAAACCCAATTGAGTTTGAATTTATTGTTTTGCCAACATCGGACCAATGAGATGATCTGATGTTGGGGATAAATAAAAACAGGCAGTTTGAAAATCAGACAGAGAAACTGCCATCGAGAGAGACCCTATACATTGAAACATTCTCTATCAAAGGTACCTTTTCATATGAAACATCTTCATAGTAAAAAGACGATGAGCCAGGGAGATCTTCTGCTGGAAGAAGAAAGACACTGAAGATGACAGCCCTTGTGTAGTTTTGAAATTAAGTTGATGTAATTTTAATAAGGAGAAAGTGAGGACTGCAGATGCTGGAGATCAGAGCTGAAAATGTGTTGCTGGATAAGTGCAGCAGGTCAGGCAGCATCCAAAGAGCAGGAGAATCGATGTTTCGGACATGAGCCCTTCTTCAGCGTTTTATTGGAACAGTATATTGTTACAGAGTTGGAGGCAGGTAATAAGCAGTTAAGAGAAAGAGGGGCTCAGAGTTGTGAATTGTTGTTGTTTAATGTTCACTTATAGAGTTAAAGAATAAATTGAATTAATAGTAGATTTTGGGGAGCTCTCTGTCACTCGTGATTTAACAGATAAGGAGGCAAGGTGACCTTTTCTGGGTGTTTGGTTTAATAATCAGAGGGGGTTTACCACTGTGTCATAACAAAAGGAAAAAAGACAAAAGCCCACAGCATTGGAGGGGAGATCTGGAAAAGCTATTTTCTTGTTTCTCACAGTTACCTGGAGGCTACAGAACCTGGGTTTGACCAAGCAGATAGAAAGCCACCTCTCTAATAGATGTGGATGTAAGTAACCTAGAATGTTAGTGTCAGATCTGCTCTCTTTCCAGAGAATTTACTGTATCAAATGGATTGAGATCCTCAGTGGGTAGCACTGCACTCTCAGGTCAAGAGTGTGGTGCTGGAAAAGCACAGCAGGTCAGGCAGCATCCGAGGAGCAGGACAGTCAACATTTCAGGCAAAAGCCCTTCATCAGGAATCAGGAACACTCTCAAGTGTCAGGTCATATTGACTTTCCCAGCATTCTCTTGCACAGAACTACTCAGAACAACACACTTCACAGCTCCATTTATTCTTCTTTATATAGGCACCGCCTCACGTTCTGATCCAAACTCTTACCCTCAACCTGCCATTTCTCGCAATCATCCCTTTAAGTCACCCTCCACAAGGTGCATCCGCTCCACACAAGATATTACAAATGCTCACATCTCTCAACTTTCTTTCATTAAGTGCTTCAAAAGTTTAGTCAAGGCTCACATCTAGTCTCTCAGCCTGCCTCGATCCCTGCAATTTGTCAACCTGTGGAACAGGTCCACCATTTCGCTAGCCCTACACTCACCCCTAGAATATCTGGATAACAAGGATACCTACATAAACTAAATAGCAGGGGGGAGGGGACAAACTGGAAGTTTAAGAAGGAAAGTGAAGGGAAAGATAGAACAAGGGAAGTCAAGAAAGACCAGGGTATCAATGAAGCAGAAAACTCAGAAACGGATCATGCTGTAAGGTTGAGTGAAATATGGGTGATTAGGAAGAGTGAGGGCAGTAACAAATTAAAAATACTATATATGAATGCACGAAGTATTAGAAATAAGATGGATGAGCTTAAGGCTCTTTTGGAAATTGGCAGCTACGATATTATGGGGATAACTGAGACGTGGCTTCAACTGGACAGGGCCTGGGAAATGAATATTCAAGGCTATATATGCTATCGTAAGGACAGACTGACGGGCAGAGGGGGTGGGGTGAGCCTGTTGGTAAGGGATGATATTCAGTCCCTTGCACGGGGGGGACATAGAATCAGGGGATGTAGAGTCAGTATGGATCGAGCTGAGAAATTCTAAGGATAGAAAGACCCTCTTGGGAGTTATGTACAGGCCCCCAAACAGTAGTATGGATGTAGGGTGTAAGTTGAATAAGGAGCTGAAATTGGCCTGTCGCAAAAATGTTACTACAGTTGTTATGGGGGATTTCAACATGCAGGTAGACTGGGAGAACCAGGATAGTATTGCACCTCAAGAAAGAGACTTTGTGGAGTGCCTTCGAGATGGATTCTTAGAACAGCTGGTGCTGGAGCCGACCAGGGAGAAGACAATTCCAGATCTGGTATTGATCAGGGACCTCGAAGTGAAGGAGCCATTAGGAGGTAGTGACCATAATACAATAAGCTTCAATCTGCAATTTGAAAGGGAGAGGGTACAATTGGGAGTGACAAGTGGTAGGCCATTTAGGACAGAGATGAGGAGAAACTCCTTCACCCAGAGAGTGGTGGGTGTGTAGAATGCTCTGCCCCAGAAGGCAGTGGAGGCCCAGTCTCTGGATTCGTTTAAGAAAGAGTTGGATAGAGCTCTCAAGGATAGTGGAATCAAGGGTTATGGAGATAAGGCAGGAACAGGATACTGATTGAGGATGATTAGCCATGATCATAATGAATGGTGATGCAGGCTCGAAGGGCAGAATGGCCTACTCCTGCATCTATTGTCTATTATCAGGCTTCTACTTACTGACTATGGCTCCACTTCAACGCAATAATCCCAACCAAACTAATCTCCAAACTCCAAGATGTAGGTCTCTGCTCCGCCCTTTGCAACTGGATCTTCGACTCTGACTCTCAGATCACAACCAGTGAAGATACACAACATCACCTCCTCCGTGACAATCCTCCACACCAGCGCCTCGCAAGGATGCTTACTCAGTTCCTTATTGTACTCCCTGTACATTTACAACTGTGCGGCCAAATCTTGTCTGAACTCCATTTACACATTCACTCATGACACGGTTGTAGGCCAGATACCAAACAATGATGAGACAGAATACAGGACTTGGTGATGTGGTGCAAAGATAACAATTTCTCCCTCAATATCAGCAAAACAAAGCAACTGATCATTTAGCACAGAAGGGAAGTAAAAGGACACCGCCACACCCCCCCCCAATCTACATCAATGGAATGGAGGTGGAGATGGTTGACAGTGTCAAGCTCCTAGGAGTGACGATCACCATCAATTTGTTCTGGACCACCCACATAGATGTGATGGTCAAGAAGGTATAACAATACCTCTTCTGCCTCAGGAAGCTAAGGAAATTTGGCATACCCATAAGGATTCTCACCAACGTTTACTGATGCACCACAGAAAGCATTCTATCTAGATGCATCACAGATCGGTATGGCAACTGCTCTGCCCATGACAGTAAGGAACTACAGGGAGTTGTGAACACAGCCCAGACCATCATGCAGGCCAACATTCCTTGCATTAACTCTACCTATACTTCTCGTTGCCATGGAAAGGCAGCCAACATCTCAGACTCCTCTCACCCCATTATAATCTCTTCTAACCTCTTTAGTCAGGCAGAAGATACAAAAATTCAAACTCACATAACAACAGGTACAAGAACATCTTCTTCGCCATTGTTCCTAGACTTCTGAATAGACCTCTCAAGTTTCAAATCTAATGTTGATTTTGCTTTGTGCACCTTCTTTGCAGCCATAACTTTGTATTCCTTGCTCTGTTCAATCACCCTATGACCTTTGTATGTTATGATCTGCCTGTACTTTATGGAAAATAAGGCTTTTCACTGGACATAGGCACATGTAACAACAACAACAATAATAATAATAAAAATCAAAGAGTGCAGAATCATGCAACCTTAAGAAATCCATGACAGTTGCCCTTAATTAACCCACATTTGACATTGTGGTTATTAACCAGCAGCCCCTTGCCTAACCATACCTAGAGCACTTCTTTCTAAGAGATCAAAGCCATCCCAACTCCTCAGTTTTGCTGAAGAACACTTTCAGCTGTGCTGTCATCTCAGTGACTTTGGGTGGGATACACAAAAGTCAGGAAACATCAGAAAACAAGAAGGTGGCAGGGTGATGCTGGGATTCCAACTTCATTAATTTAACTCCTGTATGAACACAAATTAATGTACAAGCATTTGCCTGAAAAATTATCCCCACCAACATGCCACCAAAGCCATTGAGCCCATGCAACTTTTCAAACCACTTTATCAACCTGTCTTGCTACCTTCAAAAGACATATGTGTGCAGCCCAAAGTCTGTACGTTACTCAGTCACCTTAACATAATTTACACTGCTTCTCCTCAGTTCTCACTTCAAAATACATCACTGTTGTGTGTCTGCAAAGTCTGCCAGTGAAGTTTGGCAATACTGCATTCACCCTTTAGTATATTACCAAGCTTTGCAATTGCTCACATATTCATGTCCATGCAATTAATACATTGAGAACCATATTTATATTGCCAATCCCAGGAGACACCATCGCACATTTTCTTCTAGTCTTAAGGTGACAATTCATGGCTTGCTCTGCCTTTCATACCCTCCCATAAAGTAGCTTAAAGTATATTACTACACAAAGGGTGATGTGCAATAATAAGACCGCAAGTTAGAATTAAATCATTACGGCCAGTATCTTCCAAGTTCCTGATGATTTGGACTAAGGTAAAGAATTTGAGAAAATTGATGGAAATATGAAGCAAGACCATTCTTAACAACAATGCCAAAAGATATTTTTAATCAAGACAAGATTCTAGCTAGGGAGCATCAGTGTAGCCTATTATTATGCAGTTAACACCACCCTTTTTACTACTTATTCTCACCTCACTAGTATGCAGTCTCCCATCTTACCAATTGTTAGATAGATACTAGATGCCAGAAGTTTCCAAGAAAATCTTAGCAGGTACCTGGTAAACTATAGTTCCTCACTTACTTTTACAGACCTTCACCTTGGACACCCATCTGTTGACACTCCATAAATAGCATCTGCATACACCCCACATCTATGGACATTAGCATCGCATCATTATGGCCCTTTTCTGATTTACTTAAAATACAATTCTGCACTTTAATGCTGCACTTTGGCCTGCATAAGGCTGCTGCAAGGACAGTTTGCGGACAGAGACAAGTACCCAGCTCATCGAGTGGTTGAGGGGCCATTTCAGGATTTCTCTCAGTGTTCACTAATTCTGTATCTGCTTCAAATGCTCAGATACTCCTACCTTACATCGCTTTAAACAATTTACCTCTTAGCTACAGTCCAAAGGCTCAAACTACTTCAGTCGAATTGCCTTTTAGCATAGGCACACTGTCAGGCCAGAGAATAGGACCTGGCTCTCTGGATTTATAGTCTAATGATATCCCCATTTAGGCATTGCCCTCCCATTGCATGTGCAAAGAGTGGTCAGTTTTGAGGGAACTATTTGCAATGAATGCAGTTGAGAAATGGTTCACCAAGCTGATTGCTGGCATGAAACCCTGCTTCATGAGGAAAGGTTGTGCAGGTTGACCGTTAGGAGAATGATGCCTCTGATATTAACGCCTCAGCACAAGATGAAGTATAACCAAGAGCTCCATTAACAGAAATGCATAGCTAAACCAAACCAATATAGTCTCAGAGGTTATCATTTTGAGCTAACTGTACAAATAAGCCTCTTTGAGCATCAGCAGCAACTACAAGCCGCTCTGCTTTAACGCAACAGTTGTGTTCTGCTGCAACCCCACACTATAGAAAAATAGAAGATCACTAATAGAAAATCGCTATACCCATCCGGTAGAAAGTTTGCATTATCCAAACAAGGTCCCCACTTCGTCAATCATGTTACAGTAAATTTGTGCTGACAAACGCAGGTTATAGCAGAACGACATGTACTAACAGTGATAGACACAAAAAGGCCATTCAGCAGGCTGAATCTATGCCATATTTTGATAGAGCTTTAAAATTAGGCCAAGTCCTACCCTTTATCCACAGCCCAGCAAATCTCTCCTGGCAAGAGTTTATCCACTCCTGTTTTGAAAGGTATTACAAAATCTGTGTCCACCAATTTATGCATTCTAGATTATCACATAGCACAGCATTAAAAAAATTCATGTTACCTCTGCTTCTTTTGCTAATTACATAAATGTTTTATTCTTTGGTAATTCTTCTTCCACAGCATTGTAGCAGTTTTCCTTTATCAACTTCTAGCAAGACTTTACAAAATTTTGTACATTTTCTATTGAATCTTCCCTTAACCTACAGTTTTCTCTGCTTAGAGTAGATCAATACCATTTTCTGTATTGTCTCCATTGCAGTGGACTGTTATCATTGCTCTGAGTTTCATGAACGCTGCAGACAACGGAAGAAAACTGAGAAAACGCCCAGGATTCCATTCTAAGTGTTACTATCCCTTGTGAAAATAAAGTGGAGAGCACTAGTTCAAAATAGGGTCTGGCAAAGGAATGTTGACCTCTTTTCAGTATGGATATTGACTGATTGACTGAAATATAAGATGCCATGACCAGTCATAGAGTTTATAGCTTTAATTTGACCAGAAAAACACAATGCAGCCACTGCAGAATGGACTGCTATCATCGAACATGGAACTGTACAGTACAGGAATAGACCCTTCGGCCCACAATATTGTGCTAAACATTATGTCAAATTAAACTAACCCCTTCTGCCTGCCCTTGGTCCATATCCCTCACTTCCTTGCATATTCAAGTGCTTAGCTAAAATGGCCCTTAAACACTCCTATTGTATCTGCCTCCATCACCACCCCAGCAGCAGATTCCACACTCCTACCACTCTGTGCAAAAACTTGCCCCTCACAGCTCCTTTGAACTTTCCCCCTCTCAACTTAAATGCACACCCCTAGTTTTAGACATTTCAACTCAGTGAAAAATATTCTGACCATTAACCTTATCTACACAACTCATAATTTCGTAGATTTCTATCAAGTTGCCCCTCAGCCTCCACCACTCCAAAGAAAACAACCCAAGTTTTTCCTAGCCTCCCCTGACAGTCCATCCGTGGTAATCCAGGCAGCATCCTAGTAAACCTCTTCTGCATGCTCTCCAAAGCCTCCAGATCCTTCCTGTGATATGGCGACCAGAATTGAACACAGTACTCTAAACTTAATAACCCACCCATCTCCATTTTAATCCAAGTCAAATTGCAGAGGTTGCAGTACAGAACTCTGCAGAGTACCACTAGTCATAGACCTCCAGCCTGAAAAACACCCTTCTACCACTATCCTCTACCTTCTCAGGTAAGCCAATTCTGAATCCATGAATCCATTTGGATCCTATGCATCTTAATCTTATGGAGAAGCCTACCATGCGGGACCTTGTCAAAAGTTTACTAAAATACATGTACACAGTATCCACTGCTCTAGCTGCTTCGATAATATTCATCACCTCCTCAAAAAAATTAATCAAATTAGTATGACATGACCTGCCCTGCACAAAGCCACGCTGACTGTCCCTAATCAGGCCATGCTTTTCCAAATACTCAAATCCTATCCCTAAGAATTCTCTTCAATATATTCCTAGTTTGGATGCAAGAGTCACCAGTCTATAGTTTCCTGGATTATCCCTATTTTCCTTCTTGAATAGAGGAATAACATCAGCTACTCGCCAGTCCTCTGGAACCTCTCCAGTGACTAATGAAGATACAAAGATCTTGGTCAAGGCTCTAGCAAACTCCTCTCTTGCTTCTTTCAGTACCCTGGGGTAGATATCATTTGGCCTTGAGGACTTATCCCTCTTAATGCTTTTCCATGAGATCCAAGACTACTCCTTTCTTGAACGCAAAATGCCCTAGCATATTCACATGCTCCACACAAATCTCACTATCCTCCATATCCTTCTTGTGGCAAAGTACTCAACTGGATTTCACCCACATCCTCTGCCTCGAAACACAAGTTCCCTCCTTTATCCTTTAGTGGTCCTACCTTCTCTCTAGTAATCCTCGTTATCATTCGCAATCAAAAAATTATTATAATAATTCCTGAATAGCAATTAGTGACCTTCTAATTACTACGCTATTTTTAAACAAGTCACAATGCACTTATATATTTGGACATCAATGTTATGAATGAAATAGAGGAAGTTTTACAATTTTCTCTTGGTCAGAATAAATGGTACCTGTTTGTGAGGCTTGTCCTCCTTCAACAACTGATCTTGAACTTTTCTTGATAGAGTTTGAATTGTTAAAATTTCCCAATAGATTCACATCTGTAAGAGACTGATGTTTCTGAGGTGAAGGCATTTGCTCAAAATTTCTCGAAGAGTCATGTTTATTTTCCATTCTAAGTGGGATTTCAGCTTGATTTATAAATCCCTGCTGTTCTTCACTTTTACTCTCCTGTAGGTCTTCCTCACCTTTGTCATCATGTAAGAGCCTTGTATCCCCTCCTGCATTATTCAGCCAGGGACTGCTATCAAAGACGTCCCCCATCAATAAAGCTGAAGGATATTATTTAGAACCAGATTTTAAGGGCAAAGGACTGTGGAAGAGAAACACACATGGGTTACTTGGAGAAATATGTTGTAATTGAAATTCATATATCGCTATCAACTAAACAGGGCACAATAAGACCTATTTGATTAGAATTACTAATGACATGAATACAACAATCATAACTAATTTTTAAAACCATAGTCAAAAGGTAATTTTAAAATATTCAACATGGTAATTTTCAAAACTTTATAGAGAAAAAATCCCATATCAAATATTATATTTCTGCTTTGTAATTATGTGATGATTTAACTGTTCCTCAAAGGAAGGTAGAGGAAGGTGATGCAGCATAACTTTCCCTATCCTTTGACTCTGCACAATTTCCAACTCATAACACCTTCAAAAACATACACATGCTTTTCCTGAGCAAAGGCAAGAAGCACACCTTATAGATCAATACAACTACGATCAACACCAACAGTTAAAAGCATTTGCTGCAACTGCACACCATACCTGGAATACTGTCAGCAGTTTTGGTCCCCTTATTTGATGTAAGATATCAGTTCAAAGAAGGTTCACTATGATAAATTCCAGTACAAAGCAAAGATTAAACAGGTTGGGACTTTACTCAATGAAACATACAGGACTCTTAAGGAGCTTGGCACAGAAAATGCTGAGAGGATGTTTTCCCTCAAAGGGAGAGTCTGAGACAAGAGAGCATAGTACCAGAATAAAAGGGGTGCCAAGTTAAGACTGAAATGGAGAAAAAAACTCCTTGCAACAGAGAGCTGTGGGGGCAGAGTCCTTATGTATGCTCACGCTGAAATAAATAAATTCTTGATCAGTTGGAGAATTGACGATTACGGGAAAAAGACAGAAAAGTGGACATAAGGAATCAGCCATGATCATATTCAATGGTGGAACAGGCTTGATGGGCTGAATGATTCACTCCTGTCCCCATTTCTTATGTCTTATTCATTCCTTGTCTTGTAACTTTGTTAGAGTAAGTCCATGTTTAAAAAGCATTTCTCTTGCATATCATAACTTACATACCTTGGCAATTCCCTGGCAGAAACCCTATTGGTGATTACAGCAGCACTGCTCCAAACCTTCACTTCCAGATGCCTTAACAACTTATTCTACTTTCAATGAAAATATGATGAACAAACCTGTGAAGCTGAAACACCTCATTTTTGCTTTTATATAAAATAATATGATACTTTCAAAAGCACTTGTTACTGCAGTTCACATTACTCCTCACATTACTCTACAAGAATAAGTTAGCACAAAAATGTAAGACAATAATAATGAAAAGAGAAAGTCGATTTGATTGTAGTATCAATTATACAGATTATCATACAATTTATATTCTTGACAGAAACCTTAAAAAATTTAGATTGAAATATCTCCTGGACTAGGGCATCGTGGCCAAGTCAAACCACATTCAGCTTCTACTCAACAGGGTGTAGGATTGGGAGTGGGATAGGTAAGAGTGAGGAAAGGGAATGACATTGCTGGTAAAGTTATATTAAATCTACATTGACAAGTAAGTACTTGATAGTCTGGCCAAATGCACCATTTTAAATCAAGACAAAAAAAATAGAAATTTCAAAATTATTTACGTATAAAATATCAAATTGATTCAACTGCAGCTGATGTAGTTATTCTAGTCAATTAAATTTCTAGAACACTAGAAATTTCTAGATTTTTAAAGTTTTTACAACTCTTCTAGTCCACTAATTTTTAAAATTAAAGACTCAGCCAGGGGTGTATCAGGCTCACAGGGCTGAATTGCTTACTCCTGCTCTAGTTCTTATGAAACAATAACCTTTCAATACTAATTTTTGCACTTGGAGAGCACATTGAAGCAAACAGACCAAATATTAATGGGACAGGCAACAGCAGTTGCTTGATGGGGATATTTTCTCAGCATGAGGTGAGTGTAGGTTAGGTGAATTGGCCATGCTAAATTGCCTGTAGTGTTAGGTGTAGGGGAATGGGTCTGGGTGGGTTACTCTTCGGAGGGTCGGTGTGGACTTGGGCGGAATGGTCTGTTTCCACACTGTAATAATCTAAAAGTTCCCTTTTAGCATTTTGTATACCTCAATTAAATTTTGTAATAGGCTTTTTTTCCCAAATGGTCACATGTGTACATGCCAGCTTGTGTCCTGCTGTTTTTGGATATTAAAACAATAAAATACTTGAAAATTTGTGTTACTTTTGTAATGGCTTCAAATTTCCTGAGATTGCAGTGCATAATTTGCATTATTGCTGTGTTCAAGCACTTTATATTAATGTTCTGTATTGCTACAATGTGATTAAAGAGGTCAAAATATTTGCTATTTTACTGTGGTTAATAGTCTTCATCCTAAATACTATTTCAAGCTCTATTTAGACCAAGTGGCAGATGGAGTTTAATTTTGGTGCATTTTGGCAGGGCAGGACTTATATACAATCATAAGGTCCTGGGGAGTGTTGCTGAACAAAGAGACCTTGGACTGCAGGTTCATAGTTAGTTCCTTGAAAGTGGAGTGTCTGGTCGACAGGATAATGAAGAAGGTGTTTGGTTGGTATGCTGGTCTTTATTGGTCAGTGCATTGAGTATAGGAGTTGAGAGGTCATGTTGCAGCTGTACAGAACATTGGTTAGGCTTTTGGAATGTTGCGTACAATTTTGGTCTTGCTGCTATAGGAAGTATGTTGTGAAACTTGAAACGGTTCAGAAAAGATTTACAAGGATGTTGCCAGAGTTGGAGGGTTTGATATGTAGGGAGAGGCTGAATAGGCTGGTGCTTTTTTCCCTGGAGTGTCGAATGCTGAGGGGTGATGTTATAGAGGTTTATAAAATCATGAGAGGCATGGATAGGGGAAATAGCCAAGGTCTTTTCCCAGGGTGGGGCCTCCAAAATTAGAGGGCATAAGTTTAAGGTGAGAGGGAAAAGTTTTAAAAGGGAACTAGAGGGCAACGTTTTCAGAGGGTGGTGCGTGTAAGGAATGAGCTGCCAGAGAAGTGGTGGGGTAGGTACAATTACAAGATTTAAAAAGTATTTGGATAGGTATATGAATAGGCAGGGTTTTGAGGGAAATGGGCCAAATGCTGGTAAATGGATCCAGATTAAGTTAGGATATCTGGTCAGCACGCGTGAGTCGAATGAAGTGTCTTTTTCCAGGCTGTATAGCGCTATGACTCTAAGTGAGTGTTGCAGGACGGTGGGTCAGGAGCTCTAATGTCTTAGAAAACACAGAAAATAAGCGCAAGAGTGGGCCATCGAGCACAATCCACCACTCAACATCATTAATGCTGATCCTGTATCGCAGCATCATATTCCTACTCTATTAAAAAACGTGCTACATTAGTGATTTTAATCTGCACGTAGATTGGGATAATCAGAGGTAGCCACAAAGAGGAATCTATAGAGTGTATTCTGGACAATTTCCAAGAATAATGACCAGTTGATGGCCAAGTGGTGTGATCACTAGACTGTTAATCCAGACACCTGGTAATGTTCTAGGGTCCCAGGTTCAAACTGTGCCATGGCAGACAGTGGAATCTGAATTTAATAAATATCTAGAATTGGGATGTCTTATTATGATCATGAAACTAATGTCGATTGCTGGGAAAAACCCATCTGGTTCAATAATACCCTTTTGGGAAGGAACCTGCAGTCCTTACCTGGTCTGGCCTACATGTACCTCCAGTCGCAATGTGAATGACTCTTAACTGCCCTCTGGGCAATTAAAGATGGGCAATAGCGACACCCATATCTCATGAATAAGTAATAAAAAAAATGCATGCATCCAACCAGAGATCAAGCTAATTTGGATCTGGCGATGTGTAATTAGGCAAGTTTAAATAAATGATGTTAGAGTAACATATACCCTAGGAAACAGTGACCGTAACATGACGGAATTTAGCATTCAGTTTGAAAGGCAGAAGCTTGGGTTGGAAACAACTGTGCTAAACTTACACCAGAATAATTACAAAGAAATAAGGGCAGAGCTAGCTAGAGTGGACAGGGAAAGGTAATAAAGATGAGTTAAGAAATGAGGGAAGACATCGAAGAAAATAGCTCATGGCTCACAATATGATATATCCCAAAGAAAATATGATATATCTCAGAGAAAAAGAAGGCCTCCAGGAAGGAGGTAAGCCAACTAGGAAACTTTAAGATAGCATCAAATTGAAATAAAAAATACACAATGTATTAGTAGTAGTTAGCAAAAGATTGGCAAAGTTTTAAAAATAAACAGAAGACAACTAAAAACATAATAAACTTTGAGAGTAAACCTATAAGTAATAATAAGAGATACAGCAAAAGCTTCTTTAAATGTATGAAAAAAGAAGAGAGATCAAAGTTAACCAAACCACCCTTCCCCACCCCCTGCAAAACGAAGCTGGGGAAGTAATATTGGGAACCAGAAAATGGAGTTGAATGAATACCTTGCAGCAGTCTTCACAGTAGAAGACATGAAAAGCATTCCAAAATTACTCAATAAACCTCTAACAGATCATTCCTCGGTCTCCGATGTTCAAGTGAAAACGAACCAGGTTTGTCCAATGTCTCCTCGCAACTAATACCTTCCAACCAGGCAACATCCTCGTAAATGCTTTCTGTGACTTCTCCAAAACGTCCACATCTTTCTGGCAGCGTAATAATCAAAACTGTACCCAATGTTCCAAATGTGATCTAGTTAAAGTTTTTTTTATAGCTGCAACATGACTTACCAATTTTTATACTCTATGTCCTGACTGATAAAGGCAAGCATGCCATATGCCTTCTTGACTCGTACCTTATCCACTCGTATTGTCACTTTCACTCTATCCCAGAGTATGTTATTGCTTCTAAGGGCTCTGCCATTTACTGTATCATGCCAAAACATATTATATTATATTTTCTGGATTAAATCCCATCTGCCATTTTTCTGCCCAAGTCTCCAGCCTATCCATATCTTGCTATATTCTCTGGCTCTGCAGCGGCACGGTGGCACAGTGGTTAGCACTGCTGCCTCACAGCACCCGGAGACCCGGGTTCAATTCCCGACTCAGGCGACTAACTGTGTGGAGTTTGCACGTTCTCCCCGTGTCTGCGTGGGTTTCCTCCAGGTGCTCTGGTTTCCTCCCACAGTCCAAAGATGTGCGGGTTAGGTGAATTGGCCAGGATAAATTGCCCGTAGTGTTAGGTAAATGTATGGGTGGGTTGCGCGTCGGTGTGGACTTGTTGGGCCGAAGGGCCTGTTTCCACACTGTAAGTCATCTAATCTCCCACAAACTTTCTGTCACCTGCAAACTTACAAATCAGCCAGCTATGTTCTCCTCCAAATCATTTATATATATTACAAACACTGATCCCTGCAGCACTCCACTGCAGCACTCTTCCACTGCTCTCTAACTCTTTCCTGCTTGCTTTATAATCTTCGAGAGCTCGGTCTTCATGTCCCAAATCTTATGTTTGTTTCCTTTTTCTCTGTGTTTGTTTTTAGTTAAAGAGATGTTCTGTTGTTCAAGCTCATCACACCAGTCCTTCCTGAATAATTCCAAATCTCAATTTCTTTGGCAACTATATACATTGAGTTTCAATTTAAATAAACAGGAATCATAAACTTCATGAATCCATTAGAATCAAAAATGATTTTTTAGAAGGGTAGGTCAAAATGAAAAGAAGGGCAGTCGTTGAAAAGTAATAATAATTAAAGCTTTAAAACTAACTTTATAATTCAATAGGGCAAACAAAATAATTTATGCAGAAAAAAAAATTTGGTTCAATGAATACAATTGATCATTGATCTTTAAAAAGTGTTTCCACCAGCAATTAAAAGTCGAAAGAGTGAACCTAAAATTCAGAGAAATGCTGGCATTCTGAAGATCATGTATAGCAAAGTTCAGCAATTTCATTTTATTCTTTTTTTACCTACATAGGTCTTTTCATAGTCAGATCCTTTCATAGACAGGTTAAGCTTCCCAGATGGGAAAAGGTGAGATTATGCACTTTGGCAGGAAGAATAGGAGAGGTTTTATTTAACAGCAGTGGCCCCCTTATTTAAGGAAACATATACTGATATTACAGGCAGTCCAGAGAAGGTTCACTCGGTTTATTCTGGGTATTGAGGGATTGTCTTATTGAGGAGGATAGCCCCAGAGAGCATAATCTTAAAGTACAGGGTTACCCAAATAAGACAAAAGGGAGGAGGAATTTCTTCCGTGTGTAGTTTATTTGAGGAATTCTTTACCACAAAGGGCTGTATAGTCAGGGTCATTAAATGCATTCAAGACTAAGATAAATAGATTTTTAAATCAGTAAGGAAATCAAAGATTATAAAGAAAATACAATAAAGTAGATTTGAAGCCTAGCAGATCAGCCATGCTCTCATTAAATGGTGAAGCGGATTTGATGTGCTGAATGACCTACTTGTGCTCCTATATCATATGGTTTCTTGAGATCATGTGAAGTGAATCAAATTGGTGGAAGATTGGGATCTGTAATGGAGGAGGCCAAAATGAATCATCCACTCAACATTTTGGACATAAATGTTTCAGCTTTATCTTGTGCAATGATGTGCAGGACTTCCTCAACAGTGAAGATAAAAGTTATTAATAGAGTTTCCTCTTTTGGTTAGTTGTTCAACTATTCATTATTATTCTCTACAGCATGTGGCAGAACTGCAGACTTTAGATATTATCCACTTGTTGCGATTTAAGCCCTCTCTAATGCATTCTGTTCATGCTGCCCCAAGTGTAAGTAATCCTCTATTGTATCCCATGGTAATTTTAGATTAGATTCCTTACAGTGTGGAAACAGGCCCTTCGGCCCAACCAGTCCACACTGACCCTCCAAAACGTAACCCACCCAGACCCATTTCCCTCTGATTAACACACTTAACACTATGGACAATTTAGCATGGCCAATTCACCTGACCTGAACATCTTTGAACTCTGGAGGAAACCGGAGCACCCGGAGGAAACCCACGCAGAACACGCAAACTCCACACAGACAGTCACCCGTGGCTGGAATTGAACCTGGGACCCTGATGCTGTGAGGCAGCAGTGCTAACCACTGAGCCACCGTGCTGCCACGCAGTGACACCTTATTTTTAGGAGTGCCTGGTGATGCTCCCTTCATGAAGTCAGGTTTGATCTCCGACGGTGATGGTAATGGCAGAATTGGGGTTATGCCAGTCCATGAAGTTACAGATTTTGGTTAAATGCAGTTCTGCTGCTATAGCCCAGAGCACATCAAGGAGTTGCTACAATTGCTTAAAGTCTGTCCTATTTAGTACAGTGATTGTGCGACATAACATGTTGAGGGCACCTTCAATGCAATGATGGGACATCTGCATAATTACTATGAAGTGGTCATACCTACTGATACTTTATGGACAGAGACATCTGCAACAGGTAGACTACAGAGGACAGAAACAAGTAGATTATTCCTTCTTATTGAATTCCTCACAATCTAAATACCCAATCTAACAGCTATTTTCACTGGGACTCTGCCAACTCAGTAATGACACTACCAAGCCATTATTGATGACGAACATAGAATGTATTCTGGGTGGAGGACTTCAGTGTTTATGCCACCTTCAGTACTTCCTCCAAGTGATGTTTGATTTTGAGAAGTACTTATTCATCATTTGGGGGAGGGGGTGTAATAGGTGGAGTTCCCTGCCCATGTTGACCTAGTGCCATGAGAATAAATGGGTTCCAGAGTCAATGTTAAGGACCCCCAGGGCAATTCTTTCCTGAATGTATACCACTATGCCATCATCGTTTGAGTCTGTCCTGCAACGGAACATACTCAGATATAGTGATGGTGGTATCTGGGACATTCATATTCCTGCAATTAAACCATCCATATGTCACACTATTGCACAGCTCTCTTAGTTTTGCACAGTTTTCCACATGTTGGCAAGGCAATCTTTGCAGTGTCAATAGGACATATTGACTTTGCCATTTCTGGTGTCTATGTCAATTCTGCTGCTCCATTCAGTTTCATTCTTTTCTTTAAGCTTCGCAGCAATTTAAGACAACCAAATGGCTTGTCTGCTATTTCAGAAGGCAATAAAAATGAATTACATTGCTGTGGTTCTGGACTCAGGTAGGCTAGACGAGGTAAGGAAGGCTGATTTCCTCCCTTAAAAAAAGAATATTTATGAAACCTGATGGATTGACAGTGCTTACATGAACACAATTAGATTTGTTTTTAATTCCAGATTTTACTGAATCCAAATTTCACCATGATGGTGGGATTCAAACTCACAGCATTGGCTGGGGGTTCTGAATTACAAGTCCAGCTACTTCACCTTGACTTCACTCAAGACAAATTAGCCCACATAGTTAACACCACATCTAACACCTATTTATTACTGACACACAGTGGTAACAATTGTACCATCTACAAAACGTACTCCAGTAACTCACTAAAGTGCCTGCGGCAGCACCTTTCAAACCCGTGACCTTTACCACCCAGAATGACATGAGCAGCAGATGTACTGGACCACCACCTGGAACGTCACTGGATCGAAAACCTAGAATCCATTCCCAACAGTGCTGTGAGTGTCCCTACATTACATGTACTACTGCAGTTCAAGAAAGCAGCTCATCACTACCTTCTCCATGGCAATTAATGATAGGCATGAAATGCTGACCTTATCAGTGATGCCCACATTCCATAACACCGAATAAATTTTAAAAACAGGGGTTTTTTTCCCCTATGGGACAAGCAACAAGGCTGGAGAGTTTAGGGGAGTATTGCAGAGAATAGTATAACATAGATGAACGTTTTCAAATGACAAAGTTAGTTATGTGTTGAGACACAACGTCAGAAAGGATATATTTAAAAAAAAAGGAAATTATTTTTAATACTCTCACTTGGGTATACCAAGATCCCTAAAACAGAGGATTGGAAGCGAAAGGAAACAGCCCCAAATTTGTTAGAATTGGACTATATTATGCTGGGTAGTTTGTTACATCCATAGAGTAGAACAATATCAATAAAGAACTACGAATTACAAACAGAAGAATGGTGGAAACACTCACAAACAGTTAAATTTTCTCATCTATTAAATTCCATCAGAACTGGAGGAGGTTAGAAATTAACAAGATTAAAGCAAGTACAGGCCTTCACCAATTGTTCAGGCCTACACCAATTGTTCAGTCACACAGTACAAGAGAGTGACATTATTCCATCATAAAAGCAGATAATTTGTCATAATCAGTTCCCAATCCCAGGCCTCTAGTGGTAAGGTTTGCTACTCTGTGTCCTTAACTTAGATTTTTAACTAAATGAGAAGCACTGATCACAGGGCACTGAAACTGAGGGGATCTCAATGCTCATCATAGCCTTTATGACTTCCCTGAGCAGTTTGGAAAAAAACTGGAAAGGGGACAATATGATAAACTTTTAAATAAGTCTTTCAGTGGACAAAAAAAAATTAAGTTTTATTTTTAAACAATGGAATGTTTTATCTCAGGGACTGACAATTTAAAAGGTTAGACATTATGTTACAGTTATAACTTGGAGTGTTAGAATACTCAGATAATCTTGAGTGATCATCAAGAAAGAAGAACTGCAATTGTACTGTGTGAGGTACCAAGATTCCAGAATGATATTGCTGTCTGCTCTGGGATGCTTTTTTACTCTGGAGAGGAAGGAACACAGATAAATCTTCTACTGGAACAGCTAACAGCAAACCTTGTTGTGTGGACTTGGTTTTGCTATCCAGAAAAGGAACTTGGATGCACCGATAGGCTCATGAAATTCATGTGCAGGATAACAAATCTGCCACCAGTGCTTACATCCTTGACTCCAAAGAAGCTGTTCTATTCTGATGTTGATGTAGTTAACACTATTGTTCCAAATGAAAAGTTCATCCTTTAGGGTGCTGCTAATGTTGGCTGTGACTCTGATATGTGGTACAGGACAGTTAAGTAAAATAGTGTTGTAAAAAATGAATACAAAAAGAATTCTCCAGATGGCAAAGTGCATTCATTAAAAGAAACTTCCTCTCAAAGAACAAATACAAAATCATGTGGAAGTATCCCAGATCAATGCACTGATAACTCTTAAATTATGTCATTATTTGAGTCAAATGTGATACCCCTATCACTCTATTCACACAAGAGACAATACATGCTGGACATAGCAACTTGCTCCATTGGTGAAGAACATTAATTTGATTTGATTCCTACTCAGCAGGGATGGGATTTTTACTGCAAAAGTGGGACTTTGTCTCCACAAGGACTGTGAGGTGGTCATTCTTACTGACACTATCATGGATAGATACATCTTCAACCAGCAAATTGGTAAGGATGAGGTCAAATATGTTTTTTCCTCTTATTAGTTCCCTCATCATCTGCTGCAGATCCAGTTTAGTAGCTATGTCCATTAGGACCTAACTAACTTGATCAGTAGTGCTATCGCTGATCCTCTCTTGCTGGTGGACATTGAAATCCACCACCCAGAGTACACTTCATACCCTCGTTACCCTCAGTGCTTCTTCGAAATATTAACTGTGTTTTTCTCAATCAATAATGCAAGTCATAGAGCATGGAAACAGACTCTTCAGCTCAACTCATCCAGGCCAACCAGATTTCCGAAACTGAAACCAGTCCCATTTGCCTGCATTTGGCCCATATCCTTCTAAACCTTTCCTATCCATGTTGTTGTCTAAATGTCTTTTAAGTGTTATATTTATACCCACCTCCAAAACTTCCCCTCGCAGTTCATACCATACATCCACCCTCTGTATGAAAAAAATGCCCTCAGGTCCCTTTTAAATCTTTCCCCTCTTACCTTAAATCTATCCACTTTAGTTTTGGCTCCTCTGCCCTAGGGAATGGTCTTGGCTATTCACCTTACCTATGCTCCTCATGATTTTATAAACCTTTATTAGGTCACCCCTCAGCCTCCTATGTTCTAGGGGAAAAAAGTTCCAGCCTATCCAGCCATTTGTAACCCAAACCCTCCAATCTTGGTAACATTTCCTTGTAAATATTTTTGCATCCTTTCCAGTTTAATAACATCCTTCCTACAGCAAAAGGACCAGAATTGTATACAGTACTCCAACTTTAGCCTTATCCATTGTCTTGTATAGCTTTAACATGACATCCCAACTCCCGTACTCAATGCTCTAACCGATGAAACGAAGCATGTGAAATGCTTTCTTCTCTACTTTTTACAGAGCTGCTGAGTTTCTCCAGCAATTTATCATTTCAGATCTCCAATGCCCATAGTTTTTTGTTTTGCAAAAGATTGAGAGAGGGTATCCAGAAAAGACAAAGGAGATCCCAAAGAGACAGAAATAGGTGTTGACGGTAGAAATGAGTAACAAAATAGGTTGGCTCTGTTGAAACCAATGCCCTTGTAAAGAATATCTCAGACTGTGGGGGTGAGGGCTGTAATCAAAATAGAAGAGCATTATGCTCAGAAGTTGTTGAACTCAAATGTTGAGCCCTGAAGGTTGAAAAATGCCTAAATGGAAATTGAAGTACTTGAAATAACTCCTCAAAGGCCTGTAACCAGTCACCCTTGGTTTACATGTGTACAGTACAGGACACTGACTAACGAGCTCAGTGCTGCCTCTTAGGGTGAAGTGGACCCCTGACGATCCTGTTCATATGCTAGCCAGGGCTCCCTGATTGGGGCTGTTTAACTTGGTCCAATCAGGGAACTCAGTCTGTGAGATCAACCTGGCTGACCTTGTTCCAATAGCTATAATACTCTCTCTTCAGCTGGTATTGTGTTTCAACGGAGCACTGCAGCAGGCCTAGGACAGAATTGTTAACAATGAGAGCATATTTCTTGTTAGTTTTCTCTTTTACTCAATTTCCACCCCCCTCCCTTTGTTTTAAAGTCACCCTTGTCTGAGTTTTCAAATTTTCAAGAACGTTGGCTCCAATCACTAATTTTCATAACCTTATATGCCTTTTTGGTTCAACTTAATACCACCTTTAACTTCCTTCATTAGCCACAGACACTGCATCCTTCTGGTAGAGTCACCCTTCCTCAATGGAATATAGATTTGTTGACAGTTTTGAAATATATCCTGAAATGTATGCCACTGCATCTCTCTTGTCTTACCAGTAAACCTAATTTACCAGCTCATTTTAGCCAACTCTGTCTTCGTACCCTTGTAGTTGCCTTTAATTAAGTTTAGGACACTAATTATGAACCCACATTTCTCACTCTCAAATCCTTCATCTTATGGTCAATCCTACTTAGAGGATCCTTTACTATCAGGTCCTGAATTAATCCACTCTCAAACATGTAACAAAGTCCAAAAAAGCATGGTCCCTAGTAGATTCAAGAATATTTCTCGAAGAAACTCTCAAATCTAATTACATGATATGAACACACTGTATATTCGGGTCTCAATGTTGGCCACACTGCAACAACACTCAGGTAATAGCTATTATAACATAGTAATTTATTTGTTTGCGTCAATTCAATCAATTTGTCAAAAATGTTGCAAGCATTCAGATAATTGGCCTCTTATTAGGTATTTTTACAGCTTTGCTTACTCTGTCCCTTCCAGTCACATTCTGGTTATTAATTCAATTCCAAAGATTGATTTAGGAAGTGAATACTTAAGCATGCTTCAGGGCCAAAGATAACCTGCATTGCAAAGTTCTCTCAAGTAAAGCCAGTATTTGACTCTGTTGCTTCTCTCATTCAAAAAAAGAAACTAACTTCTGACTCAAGCATTAGGCATTCCGTTAACCTACTACGTAGCTATCATTACTGTTCTCAGTAACAGCTTAAATATCAACTAAAATGTGTTGTTAAAATTACCAAATGAAATGTTTGGCCACCTTTAAGCCACTGCATTAGGATTGGTCCAACAAAAATAACTGCAACAGTCAGAAGTGACATGTAGTATTAGACTTCAACACATCAACCTGCCCAGATGTGTTATGATTCAAAAAGGTAGTGCCCACTCGAACAGGAGTATGCCATTTAGTGCTCAAGCCCCTGACACCATTTGAGAACAAAGAACAAAGAAAATTACAGCACAGGAACAGGCCTTTCAGCCCTCCAAGCCTGCACCAATCCAGATCCTCTATCTAAACCTGTCACCTATTTTCTAAGGATCTGTATCCCTCTGCTCCCTGCCCATTCATGTATCAGTCGAGATACATTGTAAATGATGCTATCGTGCCCACCTCTACCAACTCTGCTGGCAACGTGTTTCAGGCACCCGCCACCCTCTGTGTAAAGAGCTTTCCCCCTCTCACCTTGAGCTCATGATCCCTAATAATTGAGTTCTGCACTCTGGGAAAAAGCTTCTTGCTATCCACCCTGTCTATACCTCTTATAATTTAGTAGACCTCATTCAGGTCATCCCTCAACATCTGTCTTTCGAATGAAAATAATCCTAATCTACTCAACCTCTCTTCACAGCTAGCGCCCTCCACACCAGGCAACATCCTGGTGAACCTCCTCTGCACCCTCTCCAAGAGTATCCACATCCTTTTGCGTAATGTAGCGAGCAGAACTGTACACATGATTGACCTGCTACCCAAATCCATGCAGCAGCCTGTGCTCCAGTGATAAGGAGTCCAGAACAAGTTTAAGAATATGGGATAAGCCATATAGGACTAAGATAAAGAGAACTTTCTTCACCTAGAAAACGGTAAGCCTATGGAAGCCTCTGCCACAAAACATAATTCAGGCCAAAACACTGAATGTTTTCAAAAAGGTGTCAGATATAGTTTTTAGGGCTAAAGGGATCAAAGTGTATTGGGAGAAAACAGGAACTGAATTGAATGATGAGCCATGTTGATAACGAATGGGGGAGCAAGCTCAAATAGCTGAATGGCCTATCCCTGCTCCTTTCCTACATTTTATTCATGTAAATTGGCTGCTTCGTTGTCTATAATATAGCAGGGTATTCTGCACAAATACTTCATTGGATGCAAAGCATTTTAGGCCATCTTGACATTGCAAAAGGCATTTTAGAACATGCAAATTTGTCTTTCAACAGAAATTTACATGTAATTGTAACATATAAATGAGTTCTACATGTGAAACTAATAAACAACATGTGTTATTAAATTCAAAAAGTAGTTGGAAAGCTTCAAGTTCAAAACCTGGGTATTATTAAGCACTCAAGCTGAAATTCATCTAAGAATCAACAATGTTAGAAAAGCTCATATATAAGGTTAAAAATCAGATAACAAATTATGTGACTAAGCCAGAAAATGTGAAGATGTGAGGGGGCACATACAGTTTTCCTAAACACAACATCAGCAATGACTCAAACTCCTTATAACAATGTTATTTTCACAGCAATGTGGTTGACTCTTAACTACTCTAAATGGCCTGGCAAGCCACTTTGGGATAAGAAATTTGTCTGCAATATCCACAGTGTATGAGATTTTTTAAAAAGCTTGGGTGCAAAGTCAACAGTGTGGTCAACATCAAGTTAAGCTTGCAACTTGCTGAGGTCGGATGCAGGGAATGAAGCAGTTGTCTCCAATAAAGATAGACTGGAGTCAGGGAAGTTCAAACTGATAAACGGGCAGTAATCCCAACCTTAAAATCTTGTAACTCAAGAAACAAGCTATTCAAAAACATCAAGAATTTTGACAGAAATATGTTTAGTTACTTTTCTTTTCCAAATTTGGGTTTATAAATTGTAGTATTAATTTAAACTCCATCAGGTCAGGCATGATGCAGCCTCCTGCAGCTACAATAACTCACACTGCAAGCCAAGTACGGTACAACTCTTCAAGAGCCAAAGTGGGGGAAAGGAGAAGGGCAAGTCAAGACAAGACCAACAGTGTCACGCTCTTAGTGCAAGCATTAAGTATGTTATCTGAATTACATTAAGTACATATCAAATATATGCACTGTATCAGCAACATCAGCTTAAGCAACACGCACATTAACATACCAATCTGATGTATCCTGAGGTGCACATGCACTGTTCCCAAGATTTTTTTTTATCTCTGAAGAAGTTCTTCAACTCCTTGTGTACAGTAAATAAAGGAGCATTACATCTGTACTTAGTAGGTTCTCAACTACAGTAGGTGGAAAACGTGGTTAGATCAAAAAATTTAGATTACATCAGATATACTTCCATGCAAACAAAATAAGAAGTAAAAAACCTCTTTTAATGTGATGGTGAAGGTTCTAACTCTGACCACCTGACCCATGATTTTTCTTCAATCAAAATAAATGAGAGGGATTTTGTAGGTGAGCTGGTATCCAAACAGGAAGTTATAGCAGTGGTTCTTTACATGGAGGCAGCTGCATGGCTACCATCTCCATGAAATTGTTTTACACAATGAAAATGAACCTTACACATTAAATCTATTCTTTAGATAAATAAGTTTTCCCCACAACGGGGCAAAGGTATAGAATCATTACAGCGTAGAAAGTGATGATTCTGCCTAACTAATCCACACCAAAGAATGGTAATTATTGTTATTTACTTTACAGATGGCAACTGCAGTATAAGGGGTTAAGTCTAACTGTGTGATATGTGAATGAGCCAGTATAGATTAAAACATATTGCTTTCTTTTGCAGCTGTGTGGCACGATGAGGCAACATTGAAATGCTCTTGAAATAAAGTGTTTGTTGAGGTTACAAAATAAATATTCTATAGCACCACAATAATAGCAAGAATATTAAAACAATCCATATAAGTCTGGTCAGTGCTAGCTGTGCAGGTATTTCTTACAGCATAGTCTATATTTGGAAATTTAATAATGGTATGATAACACTTCCTTAATGATTGTGGCAAATGTAAACAACTTTTATTTCTTCTCATTGCAATAACATTTTGAACTATGACTTTTCAAAGGCCTGTATTAACAGAAATGTAACCTGTGGTGACATCATTTCATATGGTGATGCTATTTCCTGCTCTTTTTCTCTGGGGGTGGTATATGGGATCCAAGTCAATGTGTTTGTAGATAGAGTTCCAGTTGGAATGCCATGATTCTAGGAATTCTCGTGCATTTCTCTGTTTGGCTTGTCCTAGGATGGATGTGTTGTCCCAATCAAAGTGGTGTCCTTCCTCATCCGTATGTAGGGATACTAGTGACAGTGAGTCATGTCTTTTTGTGGCTTGTTGATGTTCATGTATTCTGGAGGCTACTTTTTAGGCTGCTTGTTTAATGTAGTGTTTGTTATAGTTCTTGCATGGTATTTTGTAAATGACATTAGTCTTGTTTGTTGTCTGTATCGGGTATTTCATGTTCATTAGCTGCTGTTTTAGTGTGTTGGAAGGTTTGTGGGCTACCGTGATACCAAGAGGTCTGAGTAGTCTGGTAGTCATTTCCGAGATGTCTGATGAAGGGGAAAGTGGGAAAGAAAATCTTAGCAGGACTTATACACGTAATGGTAAGGTCCTCAGGAGTGTTATTGAACAAAGAGATCTTGGAGTGCAGGTTCATAGCTCCTTGAAAGTGGAGTCGAAGGTAGATAGGATAGTAAAGAAGGCGTTTGGTATGCTTTCCATTATTGGTCAAAATATTGAATACAGGAATTGAGAGGTCACATTGCGGCTGTACAGGACATTGGTTAGGCCATTTCTGGAATATTGCGTGCAATTCTGGTCTCCTTCGTTTTGGAAGAATTCTGTGAAACTTGAAAAGGTTCAGAAAAGATTTACGAGGACGTTGTGAGAGTGGCTAACATTTCTGGACATGCTTTGTCTGCTTGTTTGGGTTTGTTGCTGAGAAATCGGCAGACTGTGTTCATTGGGTACCCATTCTTTTTGAATACACTGTATAGATGATTTTCCTCTGCTCTGCGCAGTTCCTCTGTGCTGCAGTGTGTGGTTACTTGTTGAAATAATGTTCAAGTGCAGCTTCATTTGTGGATGTTGGGATGATTGCTTCTGTAGTTAATATTTGGTCCGTATGTGTTGTTTTCCTGTAGACGCTAGTTTGACAACACATCCATCCTAGGACAAGCTAAATAGAGACACACACAAGAATTCCTAGAAGCATGGCATTCCAATTGGAACTTTGTCAACAAACACATTGTCTTGGATCCCATTTACTACCCCCTGAGAAAAATAACAGGAAATGACATCATCAACCCAAGGAAACCCAAACATATAAATAGAAAGTGGGCAACACCACCAGTGATTCATTCAGAATCTCACTGAAGCTGTTACCTAGTATGGTGACGAAACGTCTGAAAACAAACCTTCCAGCTCAGCGAGTAAACCTACAACCAGTTCCTTGTTCTTGTTTGGATACAGTAGGGAGGGCAGGAAACATTCTAACGGATAAAGTAAATAACAACAATTTCTATGTTACCCTTCCCCCATCCAAATTATGGAGGGTAGCCATCTGATCCAACTCCTAGAAATGCCCATATGGGTACTTCCCATAGTTTAAGTATGAAGTTTTTTTGACCATTTCCCAATTGGTCAGGAATATATAATAACGTGTTTTAGTGTTGTATGTCTTCATTCTTCCTGTTTGCACCCAGCTAACATTGCTTTTCAATCATAGGGATATCGATGAATATTTACATCAGGATTCAGGGTAGGGCCATACACTCAACTGCCCCATGTTCTGTATATCTCTTTTACTATCTTCGAGATCATTAATACCCACTTTACCCTTCTATTGCACACATTTGTTCACTTTAGAGCCTCCTGTGCCCTGTCTACCTTATCCTGTCAAGGGCCAGGATTCAGGACTTTTCTTTGACCAGACTCTTTAAAGCAATTTTCAGTACTGAACACTGCAGTTTTGCTTCCTGAGCTCTGCATAAATTCCTTTTTCTGTCAGACTGTCACACTGCGTTGGTTGTTGACACATTGTCTTTTGTGTCACAAATTGCAGAAAATTAGATCTCAGCCCCTTCCTAATTCATTTTTCTGATTCATCTTCTCATCCCTGTCTATCCTCCTCAAGTTGTTTCAACAGATGCCTCTCTGTATTCTAATTTTCATTTCAATTCCTCTGTCTCTTGTTGTGAATTTCTGTTTTTGACATGCCATTAACTAAGTGGCTTTTTTCATTGCTGCCTTACAAGTAGACTCCTAAGTCCACTTGACGGTTTCCTGGATCAAGTGCATACTCCTCAAAATAGTATGGATCCACTGTTCCTTAGAAGAAACCTATTTGCCATGTAAACCTCAATTTTTTTTCTGTTGCCGTTAACCCTCCTGACTAACTCAGCAATGATAATTTTCTCTGGTCCAAGTTTGTTATAACTTTCAATAACTGAACATAGTTCTAACAATAGAATATACTTAGTATTCTTTATTAAGGCAAGGTACACTACAAAAATCTTACTCATACAATGCTTACAATCAGAAGTGAACCCTTCTACGTATACTTGCCTGAAGATCAGACCAGAACAGATGATCAGTCTGCTATATCCCAACTTGTTGCTGTCCATTACAATGTCCTCCTTCCTGATTAATAAAAAAAAGTAGAAGCTGGAGATCTGAAACAAAACAGAAATTGCTCGAGAAACTCAGCAGGTCTGGCAGCACTTGTGGAGAAAAAGCAGAGTCAGTGTTTCGGGCCCAGTGATCTTTCTTCAGAACATGTTATTCCTGAGCTGGATAATTGCATTGTGAGGTAAGCTTTCTTATACACTCATCCATTACAAAGAATCTGTGTGTATTAAAGTTCGACACATCTCCAGCAATGATGGGTTTGATTACTAGCAAACATCAGAAATGTCAGGATTTTGATGATAAATTAACTCAATAGGATTCGCCTGTGTCTCCCTCAAAAAAAGATTACATCTTGCTCTAATAAACTTTGACCTCAACTTGAGCTTGCTCAGGTTGTTCACCTAATCAACACTATGATATTTACACAGCACAATTCTATAATAATCATTAGTAAATAATCCATATTGTGACATCTTATTCACTCTGTTTTGAAACAAAACATCAGCTTTTCCAGATTTACTATCATACAGCTCAGTTAATTTCTATTGAGCTATAATGCTCAATATCCAGTGTACAGATCTGGTCACCACATTATCGGAGGGTGTGATTGCACCGGAGAAGGTGCAAAGGAGATTCACCAAGATATTCCCTGGAATAAGAAAGTCTTGGGATGAGAGACTGGATTGACTGGTTGTGTCTTCCCTGGAGCAGAGGAGACTGAGGGAGGATCAATTGAGATATACAAAATTATGAGAGCCAAAGATAGGGTATACAGTGAGAATCCCTTCCTAAAGGGAAATATGTCAAAGACCAGAGGGAATAAGTTTAAGATGATGCATAAGTGGTTTACAGGAGGTCTGAGGAAAACAGAAATATGTTGCCGAGAGAGTGGTAGAGCTAAGTACTCTTGCATCATTTAAGAAGCATCTGGATGAGCAAATAAATGCCAAGAAACAAATGCTATGGAGTAAGTACAGGTAAATGGGGTTAGTATAGTTTAGTGTTTGTTAGGTGGCATAGACATGGTGGGTCAAAGGGTCCTTTTTTTTAATTTTATATGACTCTTTGACTCAATAAACATATACACGTTCCTTCAGCGAAACACAGAAATATTTTAAAACTAATGACCTTTCCATTCTATAGATCACCTCTAGGATTAATATGTTTTTTCCACATTTCATTCAATTTCAATTAACTTCATTTCAACTAACCCAGCAAATTTTAGGTTAATATGTAGAACAGAGAGAGAGAGAGAGAGATGATCTGATCAGGACAGCTATTACAGGATAGCTTTGCTGCACCCTATTTCAACATCAACTTTACATGATGACTGGCTCAGGCCATACCACACAAATGAATACTATGGTATATGAATTTCAGTGCTAGTGTAATGTTATGTGCATAAGCCATACATCCCAAAGACTGGCAAGTCAAACACAAATCCCTTCAGCTGTTCACATCAAGGTACTGACCGGATCCAACCAGCTTTTGCTTATAAAATTCACAACACTAGATCAGGCTTGAGGTCTGGCATACTGTACACATTGGAAACTACATATATTAATACACAGGACCCTGTTCTTTGCAGACAGAAAAACTATGTACACAAAGCTTGGCAGTTAACTGTCAGTCATCATTAATTGGGCATTCTTCATGGCAATGCATCTACTAATCAGAGTCTATTTAATCAGCATCTTTTATAGTATAAATGTTGTTTCCCCTTACTTTGGTAATCCATGTATATTGTCATGATGTGTGTAAGATGAAAACTTCAACAAAATGAGTTTTTTTTTCAACAAATGTAAGTTTCAATAATACCAAACAACTATCCTACATGAGTGATGAGCAAAATGCATAAAAGTCATGAGATTTGAGATATATAAGTTGCGGTTGAAGAAAAATACATATTTTCATATATTAACATCTGCTTATAAATCTCAACAATTACATACTTAATCTCTAACAGGTCAGATTTGCTTATAAAAACATTAATACATCTGAAAATGCTTTATAATAATTTTTTAAAAAATTCTTCTTTCTGGATATGATAACATGCACCAACCTCTCACCCACCACCATCCCTCCGCCCAACACATTTTTGGAGGCCATGCAGCTTTCATCAGAAGATATTAGATGCAGAAGCTCAACTTCACAGCCACCGGATGCTAGGCAAGGATGAAATGTTGATTCATCATGTTAATGTATTTATATGTACTTTATCTGTTTATTAATGTAATTTGTGCAACACTGAAATGGACTGGGCTCTAACTATTAATTTTTAATGTCTTTGTGAGCACGTCCATGTTCATAGTCAATTTACTTGTACTGTGCTATTTAAAGGATCATTTATTGGTTTATGTGTTTCATTTTAACCATGTTTCTCAGTGTGTTATTGGTCAATGGATTTTTCTCATCAGTTGTATATGTGACTGCATGCAGATTCATTAATTACCAATGTACTTGCAGCTATTTCTTGTTGCTTAGGAATGTGTTTGTATGTAATTCTTGCCTGATTTTGAATGGTTTGGCTTGTTTCCCTGCTACTTCAAAACCTGCATCCACTGGATGTGAGGCTGCAACAACTGTCACCAGCAACAGAATTCAATGATGGTATCTCTGGCTGCCAGAGGTAGCCAAGGCAGCACAGTTAGAACATCTGTCACTTCTTGGCCATCTGTCCATTTCATCAAGGTTCCATTGTGCTCTGAGATAACCTTCTTCACTGTCCACTACACCACTTACTTTGGTGTCATCTGCAAACTTACTAACCATACCTCATTTATTCAAATTCAAATCATTTAAATGTTTAAAATCTATCCCTTTTAGTAAAATAACACAACACACACAATGTTAGTGCCACACAATACAATGAAATATGAAAAGGGAACTTTACCTCCATAAGAACTCTGCTGTGGTCACTCCTACTGAATGCCCTATTGACAGTGCAGAATAACGAGAAAGAAGTCAACTGAGTTTTTCTCTCTTATTTGTTCCTTCACCACCTGCAACAAATACAATCTAGCAGGTTTTGGGACAAAATCAGCTTTGTCAGTAGTTATGCTGCCAAGACACTCTTGATGATGGATGTTGAAGCCTTTGCACAGAATATATACTGTGCCCTTGACACTCTTAGCTTCCTGCAAGGAGCCTTCAACTTGAAGGTGTACTGATTCATAAATTCATTAACTGAAGGAGGTAATCAATCAATGGGGGAGGTGGTGGTGATTTCTTAGCAGTAGATCCTGGGTTGCAAATAAATTGCAAAAGTGACCTTATGCTTAAAAAGGTTGGAGACCATTGCTTTAGTATATTATTGTTCATTTTTTTTCATGTTTTATTCTTCGTACTAAAAGTAGTCTTACAGATTTTCATAATGTGTTCAGCAAGAGCTCCATGATTAAAAAAAAATTCGAAGTTAGTGGTTATCAATCCAGCTTTCAATCAAGGATCTGACTTGACCAGTATTAATACCAGTTGGGATTGTAACAAAGTTTGAGCTTGTCAGAAATCCATGATTTTGAGGTCCTTATGAGCAAACAAGTGAATGTACTAGCATAGGTAAAGGAGTTGCAATGAAGTACATCACATGGGTTGGAATCTTTAAATTGCTTTGACTATTGTGAAGACTTTTCTCAGTGGAATATTTGAAATTATTGGTGGATTATTTGAAACATTTAACTAAAGCTCAGTTGAGAGAATTAGTGGATAGACAAAAGATAGAAATAAAATCAGTGTCTCATTAGAATGATACAATAAAATGACTATCCAGAACTTTGAAGTATAAGCAGAGAAGCAAGATGCACTGCAGAAATTCACCAGCAATTCCCTTAGATAGAACTTTCCAAACCCATGATCATTACATCTAGAAAGGCAGGTGATACACGAGAACACCATCAGCCTCAAGATCCCCTCCAAGCTACCACCATCCTGATTTGGAAATATTATGCCTTTCTATCACTGTCACTGGGTCAATATGTTGTAACTTCCACTTGAATATCATATGATTGTACAGGTAGACAACTCTTTATCCAAAATGTCAAAATTCAATAAGCTCCAAAGTCCAAATGTCTTTTTTGTGAAGTTTTCTTTCCGCATTAACAAGTTTGTTTGGTGTGCAAACAGTTCATCCAAGTCGACACCCACTTGTTGCGTGTCACTCAGAGGTGACGTGGGAGGGGGCGTGACCCAGCACCGGCAGGTCTCAATTCTGTCTCAAGGCCCCGTTTTACTCAGTGAGTCTGCTCCTCCAGTAAGATTTTTAAGAATTTCACTATCAAACTCTCACTTATTCTGAAATTCGAAAATTTCTGAATTCCGGCAACCAGCTGGTCCCGAGAATTTTGGATAAAAGGACTGTGCCCCTGAACCCGCATCAAACGGATGCAGTGGTTCAAGAAAACAGCTCAAAACCACCTGTTAAACTGTCTTTTCATTTGGGATGAGCAACACAGGCTGGCCCAGAATGGGGTCAGAGTTCTCTTCTACCTTTCTATGATCTGCTGGATCGACAGTGGGAAAGAGAGGAAGATAGGGTTGTATGTGCAACCCTCCCATCTCATATTAAAGGGCAGTCACCCAAAATATTGAAGCAGAGCAAGCTGGCAAAGTGGAAACTGGCTTGATCTTGATGCTCACACGACAGCCCACAGAGTATAACCCAGCCCACACTTACAACACTGACGTTACACATACTGAGGAATCACAACCTTAGTTTTCAAATGTTATAGTCCAGAATTCAATAATGACAAAGCAGGATACAATTTCAGCATTTGTAGAAAAATTGGTTATTTATTTCCAAGTAAGTGTTTCAAAATAAATGTTTCAATAGAATGAAACACAAATTCAGGACTCAATGATAGACAGTCTATCCCGTATGCTTCTAACCAGGTGGCCACCTCATCTGACGTCCTCCAATCACGTGGATGTGTAGGTGGTAAACAGACTGCGCTCCATGCTTCCCGTCGTTAATCACTAATAAACAACAAGAAGAATTTGCTTTAAGAAAAGGTGGTATTGGGAAGGTATGGCCAGAACACATGCTTCAGGCATCCGTCATTGTGGTAAATGCCCTCAATTAAAACTGCCCCATATGAGAATCTTGCCTTTCAGTGGCGGATGTTCATTAATGAGCCTTTGACACCCATGAACCCTGGAACTTTAGAATGAAATGAGATTCACGTCTCTCCTGAAAGCCTCGTAGAAAACTCTGCTGGCATTGTTATGGACTACACTACACCACTCAAAACATTCCTGAGCAGGCAGCCCAGACTGTAACTTTGCAATTTGTTTTGGTAAGTGTACAGTGAAAATTACTCAGAGTAAGTTAAAACAGACAATTTATTTACAAAATTACAAAATGAAACACAGACAGAATATACAATACCCACAGAACTCAGTCTACGCAAACTAGATTTAATTACACTGTTCCGAAAATACATGCAACAGTTCCAGTAAACAAACCCCTTAAAGAGCAAAAATGAGACAAAGGCTTACAGGTCCAAGTTAGAAGGGCAGAAGGAGAGAGAGTTTCCAAACAGCTGCACTGAATCAACTAACAAGAATTTAGTTTCCAGGACTGACCACTGTCCTTTCATTATACAGGTTACTTCTAAAACATGAAAGCTGTGGCCTAAAGTCTCATCTGCTGAGGTATAAACAAAAAGGCCTCCCAATACCCTTTTCATCTCTGTACCAATCCAGCCGCTTCAGAGCCCGGACTGTTTTACGGCCCCTCTGAGAAAGAAAATCAAGGACACAGTATTCTTGAGAAAAGGAACACCTTTTAGAAAAAAGAACTAGCTTTGTAACAGCATTGTAAGGAAAGGGGAGATATTCGTTATTGTCCATCACTTGGATGCAAATCAAGGTATCTGGCATCAGTGGGGAGGGGAGGGGAGGGGAGGGTTGGCTGAAAAGCACATGCCTCCCATTGAGCCACACTTATTGATTGTGGTGTATGATTTGAATATACAGGAGAGGAACTAGGCCATTCAATTTTTCAGGTCTGCTCCGCCATTTGATCGTGGCTGATATGTCTCTCAACCCCATTCTCCTGCCTTTTCCCCATAACCTTTGATCTCCTTACCAATCAAGAACCTCTCTGTCTTAAATACGCCTCAATGACTTGGCCTCTGCATCAGTCTGTGGCAATGAGTTGCTCAGATTCACCACCCTCTGGTTGAAGATATTCCTCCTTGTCTCAATTCTAAAGGATTGTCCCTTCATTTTAAGTTGTGCTTTGGGTCCTTGTCTCCACATCCACCATATCCAGGCCTCTTAGTATTTTGGAAGTTTCAATCAGGGCCACCCCTCACCCTTCTAAACGCTCGAGTACAGACTCAGAGTTCTCAATTGCTCCTGATATGACAAGCCCTTCATCCTGGAATCATTCTTGGGGACCTCTTCTAGACTCCCTCCACTGTCTGTACATCCCTGCTTGATACGGGGCCCAAAACTGCTCACAATATTCTAAATGTGGTCTGACTAGAACTTTATACAGCCTCAGCAGTACATCTCTGCTCTTGTAATCTAGCCCTCTTAAAATGAACGCTATTTTTTCATTTGCCTTCCAAAATGCCAAATGAAGCTGCATGTTAACTTTAAAGAAAAACCTGAAGGAGAAGTCCCAAGTCCCTTTGTTCTTCAGATTCCTAAATGGCCTTGCCCCATTTAGAAAACAGTTTCCACCTCTATCCTTCCAATCAAAGTACATAACGTGACACTTTTCCATAATGTATTCTATCTGTCACTTCTTTGCCCACTCTCCTAGTCTTTCCAAGTCCTTTGCAGCCTCCCTGCACTACCTATCCCTCCAGCTATCTTTGTGTCATCTGCAAACTTAGCAACAATGTTCTAGATTCCTTCATCCAGATCGTTAATGTATAATCGGAGCAGTTGTGGTCCCAACAAAGACTCCTGTGAAACTCCACCGGTCACTGGCTGTCATCTGCAAAAGGCCCCTTTATCTTCACTCTTTTCCCTCTACCAGTCAGCCAGATCACTATTCATGTTAGTACTTTACTCCTAACACCATGCGCTCTTATTTAGATTTATTTCATGTCTGTGAAGCTAAGTCATTTGTGTTAGTTGTACTTTGTTTCTTCAGTAACATTTTGTGAACCAAAAGGAGTTTCCCTCCAATACTTTGAGGAAATGACTTGTGCTGGAATCTACATTTATAGATTAAATCAGCCCTTTGTTACCCATTCACTATTGTCCATGTATAAGAGAAGCCAGTATAACGTGCTGATCAACAACAATGGATCAGATATCAACAATGGGACACTGCATTGTAACCTAATCCTATCGTCATGATTTGGAGATGCCGGTGTTGGACTGGGGTGTACAAAGTTAAAAATCACACAACACCAGGTTATAGTCCAACAGGTTTAATTGGAAGCACACTAGCTTTCGGAGCGACGCTCCTTCATCCGGTGATTGTGGAGGGCTCGATCGTAACACAGAATTTACAGCAAAAATTTACAGTGTGATGTAACTGAAATTATACATTGAAAAATTGATTGTCTGTTGAGCCTTTCATCTGTTAGAATAGAGCTGATGTTGAGATTGTTATCTCACTTTTTAGATTTGGAGTGTGTGGGGAATTTGTTTTCAGCCCAGTTGGCCAGATGGAAGACCCACCTTATATTAATTAAAGGGCGGCCACTCAAAATATTAAAGCAGAGTGAGCTAGCAAGGAGGAAACTGTCTTGGTGTTGAAGCTTACGTGAGAGCCCCTAGAGTATAACCCAACCCCCACTTACAACAGTGATGTTATTCATACTGAGGAATCACAAACTTAATTTTCTAATTTTATAATCTAAAACGCTAATGACAGAATAGGATACAATTTCTGAATTTATAGAAAAATTAGTTATTTATTTCCTAGAAAGTAAATGTTTTAATAGAATGAATCACAAAATAAACACTCAATGACAGAGAGCCGAGAGAGAGAGAGACAGAGACCTGTACAAAGTGCAATGTTCATGAAAGCTGGTAACGCATTAATGAAAACAAATTCAACAAGTTCTTTTGAGTGTTACAAATCTTACAGTTTAAACAAATCACTAATTACCAAAATGTACCCTTTATTACTCGCCTGTACCAGCTGTCATTGATCTACATCTTTTTGTGGGTGGGTGGGTGTGTGTGTGTGTATGCCTGTAGGTGCAGTTTCCATTTAAAATAGTATATCTTGCTTTCTGGACAGATTATCCTACCAGCAAAAATGAACAATAGATAAAATTATGTACCTGTCCCTATCTTGTGGCCAAAATGGAATTCAGTAAAACTATTAAGTTTACTACATCAGATATTTGAAAAATATTATATCCTCCATTCCTTGAAGAAACATTTTGATTTATTCATAAAGTAGACTTACCCATTCTGTACCCTTCTGCGAGCCCTTCTTTCTTTGCAAGGTTTTTAGCCACTATCAGTAGATGCCCCAGCAGCTGTTTGCACAACAAGGATAACCAATTTTATATCATAGGAAAAACATCGCCCACTGGTTAAATTCATACAGATTTTAACATTTGATAACAGACAAAGTCTTTTCTCTGGGGTGGGAGAATCCAGAACTAGAGGGGATAGGTTTAGAGCAAGAAGGGAAAGATATAAAAAAAAGAGACCTAAGGGACAACGTTTTCACGCAGAGGGTGGTACGTGTGTGGAATGAGCTGCCAGAGGATGTGGTGGAGGCTGGTACTATTGAAATATTTAGAAGGCATCTGGATGGGTATATGAATAGGAAGGGTTTGGAGGGATATGGGCCGGGTGCTGGCAGGTGGGACTAGATTGGGTTGGGATATCTGGTCGACACGGACGAGTTGGACTGAAGGGTCTGCTTCTGTGCTGTACATCTCTATTATTATAAAATAACTAATTTATTTCACTGCTACAGTCTATCCTTTCTGCTGTAAGCAAACCTACACAAACTTCTAACAATACTCTTTACTTTGAACAATATACAATGCTTTGAGGAACGTAAGAACTAGGAGGAGTAGGCAATTCACCCTCTTGAACCTGCTCCCACTCTTAAATACGACCAAGGCTGATATAATTTTGGCCTCAAGTCCACTCTTCGGCCAGCTCCCTATAATCTTTCAACACATTAAGCTGTCAAAACTTTTCAAAAGTCCTTTGCTACCAAGCAAAACTTGACATTGAGCCACATAGGAGATGTAGGAATGGATCACCTAAAGCTTGGTCAAAGATGTGTCCTGAAGGTAAAAAGTGAGGGCGAGACGGAAAAGTTTAATATGGACATTTCACAGCCTAGCACCTAGGCAACTGAAAGCACAGCTGCTGATGGCAAACTGACAAATATTTGAGATGTCCAGGAGGAATCCGGATATTCTAAAAGTTATTAGGGCTTCAAAAGGCTGCAGTGAAAGGGAGGCTCAAAAGGTTTGGGGTAGGACAGAGGATGGGTTTGGAGCACAGGCAATGGAAGGTTTCAAGATAATTATGTGAAATTTAATGCAAAGAGGTTGCAACAGTGAAAGCCAAGGCAGGTTACTGAGCATAAGGTTGATAAATAGGACTTAATGTGAACTGAGACTCAATTTTAATGTTTAATGGCAGTAGATACTTGAAAACAATCACAAGATTTCTGTGCTTATGTAAACCATTCCTTTTGGCTAGTCACAAAGTACAGCTGAAACAACATTTACAATTAATTACATTGTTGGCAACAGTTCTCACTTTCTGCCTTCTGAAATGTGCTACAATAGCTTCAGATAGACATAAGAAGCCTTCCATTACCGTGCCCAATTCTTCATGTGTAATCCTCAGTTGAGTGTCTGCAGGCCTATCACAATCTGTTCAACTGCAGTATACATTGTAAGTACAAATCTAAGCTTGGTGGATGTCTCTCAATATTCAACCTTGCAGTTGTCCTCACTGGGATCATGAAGGTATCTGAATTTGATGGGTAATTCTGGAAATAGAAACCCTAGCCAATTATTCCTACACAGGCTCACTTTAAGGCCAAGTGTACCAGCTCTTTTAGAGATAAGCTAGTGCAGCATAGATCAGGGATCAAACTGAAATGTTTCCACTTATCAACAAACCGTAACAGTATTATATTTCACATATGTTAACCATCTTTCCCTACCTCTTTGTCATCATCTGCTACCTCACTGATTCGTGGGATAGGGATTTTGGGTATCACAAGGAAATGAACTGGAGCCTGAGGATTTACATCTCTGAAAGACAGGCACTGTAGAGAAGAACAAAGTCAATAAACAGTAGCATAAAAAAAATCAACATCAAGAAAAATAAAGGGGCGATTTAAAGTCAAGTTTCTCTTCCCCACCTTTTGGTCCTAAGGGGGAAGAAAGCTTAAGCAGTTGTTTTCTTAGAATCAAACTATTGTGATCATATAACACAGTGAAATAATTTATCACAATGGAACAAGGAGTACAGTAGCCACAGTAATAACTCTAGGTGAAAGCAAAACACTGCAAATGCTACTGATCTGAAATACAATCTGTAAATGCTAGCAATACTCAGCTGGCGAGGTAGTAGTTGTGCACAGAAACATAGCTACTGTTCCATGACAATGATCTGCCAATCCTGCTGATGTGCTTCTAGGGTGGCACAGTGGCTCAGTGGTTAGCACTGCTATCTCACAGCGCCAATGACCTGGGTTCGATTTCCCACCTCAGACCACTGTCTGTGTGGAGTTTGCACATTTCCAGCATTAGACATGACCTATGCTGTGTCAGGAGCACAGAAATGGATGGTTCACAGTAGGTCCAAGCTCTGACCCAACTGAGGATTCATATTTTTTTGCCATCAGTAATTTATTAAAAGGAGCTAATCCCAAGCAGCAACCACTTCACAGAGACTGTTGTGTTTCCTAAATCTTGCCCTGCTCCATTAGTTGCTGCTTCCGTCTCATTAAAGTTGCTGGTCCTGACCAAGCATTACCCACATTGCAAAGGCAGTCCTCCACAGAGGGCAGACTGCTTGGAATTCTCACTGCTGTAATCTCAAATTAGACTGGGTTCTTCGAAGTGAATTGCTAACTGACTGCCTCCAGGAAGATTATATCGACTGTTGAGAAATCCGATTCGAGACCCCAACAAAGATGATCCTGATAGCAGGATCAGCACACTATTAGCAACATTCAGCCAGTTAATTTTCATTTTGTTTTCACAGATGTTGTCAGGCTTGTGGAGCATTTCCAGCATTCTCTAATTACCTATGACATTTAATTCACAAATTTGTCTACATAGAAAGGACTCAAAAGGACACTGGGACATCCTGAAAATTTCACAAGACATCTTCCTTTGTATTATAAAACATCCATAATTTGTGGAAAGAAGTCCACTTCAGGAGGCTTTTATTACAAGTGAAATGGCATTCAGTAGAGTAAATATACCTGATCATCTTCATATATAATGTCAGCTGGAAGTGACTTATCAATAATTTTTGAGAATAATGAAGGTGGCTGGTTTCCGTATTTCTTATTTGCATAGTCAGCCAATGTTGCTTTGGGAACATCCATGCCATTGATTTGAAATAAACAGCAGTCTTTCTAAAATTGAAAGAGAAGTCAGAGTTTAGTATGTAAACATTGCTGCAATCACTGTGTGTAATCGTTGCCGACAGCTTCCCCACAATATTGTAATGAAGCTTCACTGAAGCTTCATTCCATGTTTAACATTTGCAGTTTTCATGGGTGCTATTATTATTTCATTCTTGTTCTTCAGAACCTGGGTGTTGCTTAACAGGGAGTCAATGAAGGTCAGCGAGCACAGGAGTGGTGGATGGGTGAATGGGTCTTGATGGGAGTTAGGACATAGCAGCAGAGGTTTGAAAGCCCTCAAGTTATACAGGATAAGAGTGGGGAAGGCCAGCCAAGAATATGTTGGAATAGTCAAGACAATGGGAAGAAAGTCTCAAAGGAGAGTAATGGGTAGGGAATAAACACTGACCCAGTCAGTGACACCCTGATCCCATGAATGAATGGAAAAAAAAAGTAGTTGAGGATATTATCAGCACCTCAGCTGAAGCAATGATTGAACTGGATCATGTAATAAGTCAAGGGATGTGCAGGTTAAGTTATTATATTTTACATTCGGATTAAACCTCAGCACAACATCGTAGGCGAAAGGGCCTGTTCAGTGTGCTGTACTTTTCTATGCGTTGAATACACACTCTTAATAACAAGTGATTGGAAGGTCATCTTGAGGTCTGATACGAAACTAAGGTTATTTATAAATTGGATCAGCCTTGAACAGTTACCAAGGAGGAGCAGATTCAGTAGCTGGGACAAAACTTTCAGTTACAGGAACAAGTGCTGAAGAAACCTATGTGGGAGGTTAGAAATGTAGTTTCTGCAGGTGGGGGTGGTGGGGTGTTGCGGGGGTGGGACATTATACAAACGGTCACGGAATTCTTGTAGCATGTAGCATACTTAAAGCTATGACTTTAATGAATAGAGGGTCTTTTAAAGAAAATAGTTTTAAGCTAGGAAATAACAGTGTTGTAGTTGACCACAAAAAGAAGCAGCAGGGACATTTCACAATAAAGCTTATAGTATGATAAGAGAAACTGGATAAAAGAACAAGCTGCAACAAACAAGGAACAAAGAATACAGACATACATGGACAGCAGGATGGCCAGATAAGAAAATAACTTAGAGAGAAAACACAAGTGAGGTAATCGGCTTATGATAGGATAGGAAAAGGGAGGCGTGATTCCGCAACTTGTAAATGAATAAGATTGCCTAAATACTCTCTGTTTTCGCGAGCATTTCTGCTTGATTGCAGAAGCATCCAGTACTTGCAAGGCTATAATAATTTTTTCTTGTTTCCAAGGCTTTGTCTCAGGCTGATTTATGAGTGAGTTCTGTTTCTCACACCTAGAACTTGCGAGCAGCAGCATCTAGCATCAAGTCACTGCCCTAAAACCACAATTTTCCAGCTTCTTTCAATTCTGAAGCAGCCATACTGGACTCAAAATGTGAACTGTATTTCTCTCCCCTCAAATGCTGCCCAACCTGTTAACTTTATGCTTTGTTTTAGTTTCTTTGCAAGTTCTGTTTCCAACGTCAATCCAGTCACCGTCTACCCTTTGAAGGTTTAATTTCGACTTGAACATCAAAAATGAAACCACCCCGACTGACACTGATTTTCTGCTCACAAATAACAATCAGCAGATTCCTATCCACCGGGAATGAACACTGTCCAGCAATGAGCTCTGCTTCCCCTCGGCTTCAGGACATTAAAAGCTCAGCTGCTGTCCATTGCACCCCTGGAGAAGTCGGAAACTCTGCATTCTCATTGGTCCCCGCACTGTGATGGACAGCTCGGTGTGACAGGTGATTGGTCGGAGGAGCTATCAATCAAAGCCGCCCCTTTTTTGTGAACACGAGGCCTTTCTTCCGTACCTGCTTCCAGCCGCCGCCGAGTCCTCTCTCCAGCAGCGCCCGCCTCACACACACAAAATCCGGCTCTGAGAAGCGTCTGGGCAGCCTCAATGCAAACAGTCTGCTCATCATCTCTTACACAGGTTAAAGCTCAGGCTCCCTGCACTCAGATGCGCTCCTCTAAATAACAACAATATATTCTGTATTACAGCCTCTGGTTGGTTAGCCCTAACCATGTGGTTTGAAACAGTAAGTGAGCTGTAGCAGGCACTCCGATTTTATGACCAGGGAGATGAAGTAGATCGGAACAAAACCGATTTTAAAGTGCCCCTGCCCCTCAATAATATAGCACAAATATGCCTGGGCACGGATGGCCATTAACCTTCTGAAAAACACTTTAGTTTGGCTGAAACACATTGGTCTACTCCTGACCTGAGTGTTACAGACTGGCACATTCTAAAGTTCAGGACTACATGCTGGCGGATGCACTGTAGCTTAGCCAACAGCTGCAGAGGTAATTGTAGCGAAAAGTCGCTAGCTATTCCTTGTGCCATCATGTAACAACGAACTTTTTAAAAACAGTTTTTAGCTTATATTGTCCTGTATATAGTTTATTTTCATATTTGGTAAATCTTCCAATTTTGCATTTGTATTGAGGCACCTTAGTGTACATAGTGTCATTTGAGAAATGCGACTTTTTTGTTCGATGTTTTGTAATGTCTGGCTTGAATTGTTTAGTTAGGTATATTATGAATAAAATTTATTCTTTGCAAAAAGAATTGCATAGATGTGTGGGTTACCTGTATTTTGAGACATTTCAATTGTTAAAATATTGCTGAGTGAAAAGGTATTTTACAAGTATTAATAAAATAATTGTAGAACGGTACAGCAAATAAGGAGGCCATTCCACCATTCATGTCCATGCTAGCTCTCTTTAACAACAGTTTAAGTAGCCCCCCCCCCCCCCCCCCAGCCCCCAGCCCCCTCCCCCCCATAACTTTCTATACAGTCAGTTCCAAAAATGGGGAATGTCAAATGAAAATAGCTTTGGTCTGTGATGCCTCATATGATTGATTAGGTTGCTGCCAGTAAGACCCTAAAATTGCCATGACAAGTCTTGCAGCTTTATGCTGTACATTTGAAAAAGACTTGCTGCATTTCTCCCAAACAAAAGATACCGAGTACAACTTAGCTTTTGCCATGTTTGACAGTAGTTCCAAAAGCCTTACACTGCTATTGCAGTTAATCATCTTGATTCATAACTGGAAAAAAAATCTCTTTAGAGAGTCCCAGAGGGCGTTATAAGTTACAGGAGACAAAAGAGAAAATATAGGAAACCTTCAAATCGTTACTTCTTCCTTGTAGCATTCTTTTTTTATACAGTACAGAAAGGTAGAATTAAAGGCAGGAAAGTAAAGTTGAAATCAAGCTCAGCTGTAATTGTACTGAATGGCAGCGCATGCTCAATAGGCCACTGGTCTACCTGAACCTTTACCTCCCAAGGCAAAGATGTCTCAGCGAGACTTCAGAATGTTCTCACGGGAGAAGAGGGGCCAGCGGCCAGCAAGAGGTCATTGTCCACCTCGGAACCAACAATATAGGAAGGGAAAAGGTTGAGATTCTGAAGGGAGATTATAGGGAGAAAGACAGAAATTTAAAAAGGAGGTCCTCGAGAGTAGTAATATCTGAATTACTCCCGGTGCTACAAGCTATTGAGGGCAGGAATAGGAGGATAGAGCAGATGAATGCATGGCTGAGGAGCTGGTGTATGGGAGAAAGATTCACATTTTTGGATCATTGGAATCTCTTTTGGGGTAGAAGTGGCCTGTACAAGAAGGACGGATTGCATCTAAATTGGAAGAGGACTAATAGACTGGCAGGAAAATTTGCTAGAGCTGCTCAGCAGGATTTAAACTAGTAAGGTGGATGGGACCCAGGAAGATAGTGATGAAAGAGATCAGACTGAGACAGGTATAGTTGAGAACAGAAGCGAATCAAACCATCAGGGCAGGCAGGGACAAGGTAGGACTAATAAATTAAACTGCATTTATTTCAATGCAAGGGGCCTAACAGGGAAGACAGATGAACTTAGGGCATGGTTAGGAACATGGGACAGGGATATCATAGCAATTACAGAAACATGGCTCAGGGATGGGCAGGACTGGCTGTTTAATGTTCCAGGATACAAATGCTACAGGAAGGATAGAAAGGGAGGCAAGAAAGGAGGCGGGGATGGCATTTTTGATAAGGGATAGCAGACTGGAGGCCTGTGACCAGTGGAGTGCCACAAGGATCGGTGCTTAGGCCCTCCACTTTTTGTCATTTACATAAATGGTTTGGATGCGAGCATAAGAGGTACAGTTAGGAAGTTTGCAGATGGCACCAAAATTGGAGGTGTAGTGGACAGCGAAGAGGGTTACCTCAGATTACAACAGGATCTGGAGCAGATGGGCCAATGGTCTGAGAAGTGGCAGATGGAGTGATAAATGCAAGGTGCTGCAATTTGGGAAAGCAAATCTTAGCAGGAGTTATACACTTAATGGTAAGGTCCTAAGGAGTGTTGCTGAACAAAGAGACCTTGGAGTGCAGGTTTATAGCTCCTTGAAAGTGGAGTCGCAGGTAGATAGGATAGTGAAGAAGGAATTTGGTATGCTTTCCTTTATTGGTCAGAGTATTGAGTACAGGAGTTGGGAGGTCATGTTGTGGCTGTACAGGACGTTGGCTAGGCCACTGTTGGAATATTGCGTGCAATTCTGGTCTCCTTCCTATCCGAAAGATGTTGTGAAACGTGAAAGAGTTCAGAAGAGATTTACAAGGATGTTGCCAGGGTTGGAAGATTTGAGTTATAGAGAGAGGCTGAACAGGCTGGGGCTGTTTTCCCTGGAGTATCAGAGGCTGAGGGGTGACCTTATAGAGGTTTACAAAATTATGAGGGGCATGGATAGAGTAAATAGGCAAAGTCTTTTCCCTGGGGTCAGGGAGTCCAGAACTAGAGGGCATAGGTTTAGGGTGAGAAGGGAAAGATATAAAATAGACCTACTAGGCAATTTTTTCACACAGAGAGTGGTACGTGGATGGAATGAGCTGCCAGAGGAAGTGGAGGAGGCTGGTACAATTGCAACATTTAAGAGGCATTTGGATGGGTATATGAATAGGAAGGGTTTGGAGGGATATGGGCCGGGTGCTGGCAGGTGGGACTAAATTGGGTTGAGATATCTGGTCGGTATGAACAGATTGGACAGGAGGGTCTGTTTTCATGCTGTACATCTCTATGATTCTATGACTCTCTAACTGGACGATCAACTGGGTGGTACAGCAAGCTTGAATAGTCTAATCCTGATCTACCCACAGTTCAATCAAAGTATTTGTTTTGGTTATCAACTCTTTTTAAAAAAAACTTTTCAATCAAGAGCAGCAATAATGAAGGAATACATATGCTCATCCTATCAACAATGGTACCACCAGTCTGTTTTAAGATTTTACATTTATTCTTGTGGATAGTTTTGTCCCTTTGTGCTATGCTAAGCTTTAAATTCTGGCTGAAGGGTGGGCTAGGGTCAGGTCTGCACCAATACAGTTAACAAATGAAATTATTAGGAGGTACATGATAATTGCTCAGGATAACTTCTACAATGTTCTCTTTCTGCAGGAAAGAGTGTGACCTCCACAGCTATTCTCCACAGCAAGTTAAATTGAACTAAAATGCAAACCTGTGGTGCATCACTTGTCAGAGTTCCAAACATCAGCACTTGTACAGAAAAACTATGTAGGTTTCTCAATCATATATTGCCTCCCACTAACAGCCTATTTACAGTCCAGCAACATTCATCAATATTTTTGTGAGAGTATGCATTCAAAACATCCATTTTCACCTTCTTTAATCTCTGTGCTCTTTAGTGATTACATTTTCAGATCTTGGATCATGACCCTAGCACTTTCTCTCTGGTGCCTATGAGACAAATATACTGTATAAATGCAGCATCATTTTTATTGAGGTCATGTGCTGTAAAACAGTGATTTTTCAGCATTCAATAATTCATATTTGTCACTTGGACCAAGGACTCTCTCTCTCTCAAGGATTTTGTGAAAGCCATTGGCTTTTCTTTCACTTGAAGGGAAGATGTGGTCTGTTGATCTGAATCATAGGTATATTCTCCCACTTGTTTTGGATTGCAGATCAATAGTTCAGCAATAGAACCCACTTGCTTTACTTCATAATTGTCCTCAGGATGAAGCTCCACTGTCCGCTTTCTCACTGGATGGGAGAATCAGGCTTAGTGAACTCAGACTCCATAAACATTCCTGATGAAGGTCTTATGCCCGAAATGTCAACTCTCCTGCTCCTCAGATGCAGACTGACCTGCTGTGCATTTCCAGCACCACACTTTTCAACATCTAACTCTCACGCATCTGCAATCCTCACTTTCTCCAAGTTAACTCACAGCATAGAGTAATGGTGATAGCTTCATCAGCTTCCTTGTTCTGAGGCACTTGTTTGAGAAATACAGGAAGGGCATTAACTTTCAAGGAGGTGCTAGTTTGTTAGTTTCCAATGTACAAATATACCGTCTTTTGGTTTAAGTTTGCCAACAATCAGCTCAATGACAGATCCTTCTTTGCTTCATTGCTCATTTGGCATTAAAGGCTAGACTGGACTGTGTGACTGAACATTCTCCATGATACACTTCCTAATAAGCATCACTTCACTTGTGTATGTCCTTAATACAACTGCACTACTGTATCTGATCTGCAGATTTCACATTGCATGATGGTGTTTTATCTTCTTGAGCTTCTTCATCCTTAAACTTTTACTTGGTCATAGAAAATGCTGCAATTGTCAGGTGAGCTCTTGATTGTGCGTTACCAATGTCACAGATTCAGTGGACATTGCGGACCTTTTCAAGCAGATTAATTGTAAGGCTTAGGAAAGTACCTTTTAGATTACTTACAGTGTGGAAACAGGCCCTACGGCCCAACAAGTCCACACCGACCCGCCGAAGCGCAACCCACCCATACACATACCCCTTACCTTACACTACGGGCAATTTAGCATGGCCAATTCACCTGACCCTCACATCTTTGGACTGTGGGAGGAAACCGGAGCACCCGGAGGAAACCCACGCAGACACAGGGAGAATGTGCAAACTCCACACAGTCAGTCGCCTGAGGTGGGAATTGAACCCAGGTCCCTGGCGCTGTGAGGCAGCAGTGCTAACCACTGTGCCACCGTGCCGCCCTTTGTGGTTCAACTCATACTTCTTGTTGGAATTGATTTCTGCCTCAATCGTTGGTCTGATTGCTGAAAGTATTGATCTAGCCTTGCAATATTTTGCTTGATTTTCAATTTGACAGAGATCTTTCCCATATTCCTATTGAAAACAATGGTATGTTTCCTTAGAACTTCTGATAGATCAGTCTCTGCATCTGACAAGCAATTTACTTCAGCCCAATGAGTTTGATTTTCTTCCTAATAAAACTGGAAATTTTCCTTTGTGTTAAGAAGTGTTCAGACTGACTGTGTAACCAAACATTCTCATTGATACAATTCCTTAAAGGCATCACTTCGGTTGTGCACGTTCTTAATACAGTTTTTGAGGGTTGCAGCACAATATGACTCAGGTGCTTCTGATACATTGACGGCTTAATAAAAATATGGGCCCACTTGTGGCTCAGTGGTAGTGCCCCTACACCTAGGCTGAGGAGCCAGGGCTCAAATCCCACCTGCTCCACAGCTGTGTAGTAACATCCTTGAACAGGTGGATTAAAAAAATATAATTTTTTAAGAATTTTTTTTAATTCAATGAAAATTCTGCTCATATCTACCACCATTCTTACAAGTTTGATATTTACTAAGGGAGTGACCCAGTGTCAGAAGCTCTCTTCAGATGGAGTGTGTTGGCTTTTCCCATGCCCTTTTGTACTAGCCTATTCAAGTTTCTGCACTTGGATGTTATGTTTCTTCTTCAAACATGCTAATTCAACGTGTCCTTTTTTTCTACACATTCTACATACAGCTTCCCAACATCAGTAACTTCCTGCTGTGACTGTTGTTCCATACTAACGGCAGCTTTGAGTCTGTGTTGGTTCTCTTCTTTTAGCCACCATTTTGTGAACTCTCTGCTCAAGCTTAGCTGTTGAGCTTCCTTGGCTGCAAGTTACATCAAGACTATCTCTGATAGCATTGGTTGTCTCCAAATTCCCAAATTCCTGCCAACATCTTTAAAATTTCTATGAACTGAAGACAGATTGTATTGGTTGTGTCTCAGGATTCTGAACCCATCAACAGTCACTGCTGGTTTTGGTGAAAAATGTATTTGTAGGATTCCTACTATTCAGAGCTTTTTTAACACGGCTTTTTTGGTTGTATCAGACTTCTCAGGAGGTTAAAGGTTTTGCCCCCCCATGATACTTAGGAAGGCAAGGGCAACTATATCTGATTCAATTTTGTTAGCTTGAACAAAATAATGTAACCTCTCTAGATATACAGAGCAAAATGTCTCATCATTCCGTATTTTTTTTTAACACTGGGAAGGGCCTATACTGCATGATATACCACACACAAAAAAAGCACGAGTTCACACTATTTAAAATAAGGTAATTCTGAGACTGCCTGTTCTCTTGAGTCTATCTCCCAACCCAAAACATTTCCTTCCTTATAGTGCTCGTTACTCAGTATGCCTTTAAGGTAGGGCACTCGGAAAGCTTTTTTTTTAAAAACACTGTTCACCTCTTCTTTAGGTGAGTTATTTCATTTTTTTTTAAATGACTGTCCTTGTTTTGTTGCAGTAATGGCATCCCTTAATTTATTGGGGTCCAGCTTACATTTCAGAATTATAAGCATAGGCTTTCAGTACGTACAAATTTGATTTTAAATGTTTACATAAATAAATTTTTGTGATTTGGCAGATCTCAGAAATATCTAGTGGCAACAGTCCAGAATTACATTGACACTTGACAAAATCATATATAACAATAAATCTTGGTAATGTATTATCAAAGCAGTGTTTTAAACACAATCAAAATTAAGAAATATGTTAAATCTTGGTTTACTTTGATTCATGCTGATACAAGTTGTTACCTAGTCAACAAATGTAAGATCCTTTATCAGCATTTTGGTACGTTTTTCTTCTTTCCCTCTCTTTCTGTTATGAAGGTGTTCAGGACAGGCTGAATTCAATTTTCACAGCTGATCAGCTCCCTCTAATGCTTTGCCAGTATATACTCAAGTCTAGACTAAGAGAATCTGGAGAAAAAAGCAATGTAGCCAAGTCACCATAGTGTCTACGTAGAATTGTACAACTGCTTTTCCAGTAGAATCACCTAATGGCAATCAGGAGAAAGTTTGGGGCACTGATACCACTCTAAAAGCTGTACTGTGTCCTGCTAACATTGCACAACTGAGAAAACCAAACCTGGCAAACTTTGACCTGTATCACTCTACTCATTAGCAGAATGATCAGGGGATTTAGCAAACTTATATCTGTTTTTAAAATGCAGTGAGTGACACTACGACTGGTTAGGGGTGCGATCTTGCATTACTGCCAAATACCTTTCAGTGCCAATAACCAAAATTACCTGCATTACTTGGAGTAATGTTTCAATCTGATTCTGGAATAACAGGAAAGCAAGCTGTACCAGAACTTTTACAGAACCCCACATCATATAATTTCATTTGGTGCTCAGTGGAGTATAATTTTAATGCCTGTCGAGACATTCATTAGTTTTCATAATTATTAGTTCAATGAGAAAAAACATAATTGCGCAAGCTTTGAGGAACACCTTCAAAGCATAGTTAGTATTTAAATAGCAGATGGTTAAGAGTCAAATAGATGACTGTCAATTCAAATTCTGGATTAGTGGTGCTGGAAGAGCACAGCAGTTCAGGCAGCATCCAAGGAGCAGCAAAATCGACGTTTCGGGCAAAAGCCCTTCATCAGGAATAAAGGCAGTGAGCCTGAAGCATGGAGAGATAAGCTAGAGGAGGGTGGGGGTGGGGAGAAAGTAGCATAGAGTACAATGGGTGAGTGAAGGAGGGGATGAAGGTCAATTCAAACCTCACTGGAGAGCTTCAATGTAAATTCTAGTCTGACTTCAGGGCTAAGTGCACAGCACTACCAGTTATGTCCTCCCTCAAAGGTCCTGATATTTTCTCCAGTGATTCAGCTGAATGTTAAAATTTTCATAGCTCTGCTTGAAGATTGACAGCTACATCTGCCTACCTAAGACAATGTACTTATATATAAAATGCTTTGGAATATTTAAAGTATATACAAAGCAACCCCGATCATCCGAAGGACACTGGCGGGGAGTATTTCGTTCGGTTAATCGAATGCCGGATAATTGAGGCTCCTCTGTAAAATGCTACATAAATTCAATGTTTCTTAGTTTTAAAAGCAAATTTAGAAATAACACTCCAAGCCCTGGCCTACGCATCACTAACTAAATCTATATAAGATTAACAATTGTATTTAACATGGAACCACTTGCATGAACAAAAGTAAAAACATTAAACTTCAATGAATTCCCACTTTTTTTTTGGATAGAATTGTTTCAGGAGGCAATTTTGAATATAACTGTAGTTGCATACATATTTTACAAATGAAGATGTAAAATATTTCACACAAATAATCATGTGGGGATTATTTCACACAAATAATCTATAGAAAATTCATATCTATAGTTCAATGATGACATGTCAATCACACAATCGAAGAACAAAAGTCCTCAAGTGTAAAGAAAGGCTCAAAAAGCAGGAGGTATTCCAATTCAGGGACAAGATGGAGTTTCTTGCAAGAATTTAGTCCTCTCAGTTTATCATATATTCACGTATGGGTACAATGACAAATTTCATGAGAAATGCATTCTGCTTCTTGGTGGGATCTTCTCAGCTGAACCTTTAGGCAGCAGATTTGATTCTCCACCACCCAGGACTACTCCTCAACTTAACCTTTCCTGTCATCACCTCAACCCACCCCTGGAGATGCCAGAAACCAACTGAAAAGCACAACATTTCAGTAATTCTTTCCTATAGTTCTCCTGAAGTCTAACCTGGAAAGAAGTGCTTTTTCCTAGGGCTAGCAATGCAAGATCATCCTGATCATTCCAACAGAACCTGAGTGCAATGCCACAAAAGAATGAATGACCAGCGCTGTTCCATGATGTATGCACCACTGTTGTGCTCAATGCTTCAAGCTCCTTACATTGTCTGGATATCACTGATTGGCAAGTATCCCCTCCATCATTTGCCTCATTAATGTCTGTCTCTTCACAGCAGCTACAGATGTAGTACTGCTTGCATTATAGACCTAGACACTACCAACACCATCTTTGGGTATGTTGTGTTCTACCAAATGGACAGACCCATGAGAAATTGCTGAAAAGGGGCATTCAGTCTGTTCAGAGCATCATCGCATGGAAGTTCCCCTCCAAGCTACAAACCATCTTGACTGGAACTATACTGCTGTTTCTTCACTGTCATTGGATCAAAATCATTGCTCTCCTTCCTTAAAAGCACTGTTCAACTTCTGGTCAATGGTAACCCCCAGAATGAGAGTGTTAATCTTAGTAAAGTCAAGTCAGTTACGGGGTTAAGGCAGTCAAACATTTAGCACAAATGTATTGATCCAAGAAGAAATATTAGGAACAAGATGCATGTTTTCCAGTTGAGATAATCAATCTAACCTTTGAGCCATTATCAGGCAGATCATGTCTTGAAAGACGGTCCCATTGCCATATATACATGATAAAGTGCACAAATTTTCCCTTCAAGTGGCCACATGCAAGATATTTGCAGCCTCGATCTTTACATTGTGCTGCCACATAGAAAGCAATATGACTCTTGGTGACCTTCACAATAGCCTGTGATACAGCCCAACAATCTTGTACTTGACCCTTTGCATTATCATTTCATTGTCATGTTGTTAACTTTCAGGTACACTGCCCTGTGTACACTCCTGCAAGTCTGAATCACGTCCCCAGCACGATCCCCGCAGCTGATGAATCTTAGATGCCTTTCTTGAAGGGACATTGTTGGGACATTAGTGTTTGGAGTTCTAAGAGATTAGAATCAGAATCCCTAGTGTGGAAAGAGACCCTTTGACCCAACAAGTCCACACTGATCCTCTGAAGAATAACCCACCCAGACCCGTTCCCCTACTCTATTATCCTATATTTACCCAAGCCAATGCACCTAACCTACACATCCATAAACACAATGGGCAATTTAGCACGGCTAATTCATCTAACCAGCACATCTTTGGACTGTGGGAGGAAACCCACGCAGACATGGTGAGAATGTGCAAACTCCACACAGTCGCTCAAGGCTGGAATCGAACTCAGGTCCCGGGCGCTGCGCGGCAGCAGTGCTAACCACCGTGCCGCCCTAAATAAAGATTCTTTGATTTAATTCCGTAGCAATTGCTTCCATTAATGCAAAGATGTTAAGAGTGCCTACACAAGTTTTTTCCCCCAATTTCTGTTTTGCTTCCCTCAGTTTGGTATTTGTACTGTGTAGGAAGAAATGCAAACAAATCTGGGGGTCGCTCCCATTTAGACTGCACATTTTTGGAGAAAATGTATTTTGAAAACTGAATTGGAGAAAAAGAGTGATGGCAAATGTTTCCTTCAAGTCATGAACTCCTTGTCCTCTATTTCTTTTCTCCTAGAACTGGAAATAGTCTTCTTTCCTCTGGTGTCCCTTCTTGTGACTATCAGCCCTTTCACTATCACCCTCAATTTTCCACCTCCGTCCTACTGTCCCCACTCCCACAAAGATCCTTATGCCTTAGGCTTTTACCACTCCTTGCTTAGTTTACCTGCTCATTTGCCTCACCAGAGTACACAATATCCCCCATTGTGTTCACCACTCCTTAATACGCAGCTCCTATCCTTCCTGACCCTTTGCTCATGACTGTCATTCATATGCATCCCAGTTTGCTATGTCTATACTGTAGAATTCCTTGAGCATGTGACAACAACGCCCTTTAAGTTTCACTCTGTATCAGTGAACGTTTTCAATGGTGTTCCCTGGTTAGTTGTGTTAGCATGAGGGTGTGTGCGCGCGCGTGTGCGTGTATACAGCTACTCCAACATTCCGCACACAGAGATCAGCATCTCAATTGTGGCACTGACTTCAGTTTCAGAAGTTACTGCTATTCACAGGCCTTGGAGATCTCTACGGATGAAAATAAAAATTAGGAGGTATACACTCCTTACATGTTCAGCGTTAAAGAACTAAAAACTAGGAAGACAGAATATAACTGAGACTTCTCATTGACGGGTCGACATGAAGAAGCTTCACTTGTTACAATGTTAGCATCTGTGCACTGAAATGGTTTAGATATGAAGCAGCTAACTAATGGAAGACATTTCATACTGGAGCTTGGAGGAAAAAGTCTACTCTGCTAATCACATGCCTCATTATAAATTGACCAGTTTGTGAACAGGCGTATTCCAATATTTGGCTAACAAAAACCTGAAGAAACATTATTTTAAATATTTATTTATCTATGTTTTTTTTTAAGTATAAATTTAACAAATAATAAAACAAATCATTCAGGTGAAAACAATTTTGGACTGAAAATTTCCAAACAGGAACTAACAATCATCCTGCAAATACAAGTACTGTCCAGGTAGCCAAAGTTTACATTTAAATGGGATATGTGCAAGGTAATTCTCTCCCAAATGAAGACTCAATAGTTTTGGTTTTAAATTCTTAAAATCCCATCTTGGCTCTTTTCTTCTTCGGCTGAGATGATCCAAGTTGACTCTGAGAGGATGGTCGCCAGGGTACTTCATAAGAAGATGCAACTTGTGATGGTTCAGGAAAAGACATCTGAATGGATGAAGTTAATGATAATGGCATACTTGGTTCATCACCCTCTTGAGGAGGTTGGAATGAATGGTCTTCCAGGGCAGCTAAGTAATTTTGAAGAATCCTTTTCCGTTCATTGGGAATACTGACTAACTGCATTTCTTGTGAAAAAATTGGTACTGGTGCCTGGCTTTGTTCCACTACAGCCGCACTGGACTCAGCCTCCATTTCTCTACGAGACTCTTCAGCAACTGCCCTAATTGATTGATTTGTCTCAGCTGATTTATTGGATGTAACATTACTTTCTGTACCAGACAAATAATCACTGTGCTCTGAATTTATTCCAGAGAAAGTACTCCAACTTGAAAAATCACTGAAGTCAGACAAGCCAGACACTGAGGAAGTGAAACTGCCCGAGAGCGCTTTCCGTTGCCTTGTCTGGGCTAATTTTTCACGTCGTCTTTTCGCACGTAGTGCTTGAATCTTCCTGTCCCGGTACATACCTAGCTTTTCTTCCCACCACTGACTCCACTTTCCTTCCCACGCAGCTGTTAGCCTTTCACTTAGTTCATCTCTCCAATTTGAGGCATCCACAACATCTGGGACACTAACAGGATCCAGTATTGGAAATGTACTGTGACAAAGGACTTGTTGCTTCTCCATAACTGCACTCATTTTATCCCACAGTTCCCTGCATGTGTCAGTTGATTCTTCACCCTTCTTAAATGTTTTACATGAAAACAAACGTTTTGAACTGATACCAGTACGTTTGTGGAGCATATTGGAGGCACTTTGAAAGTTTTTTTGCTTCTTTAAAAATGAGTTTACCCATCTTGAACATGTAGCAAGAGCAGTACAACTGGGTTTTAAAGGTTTATTAGTACATTGGAAACTTTGTTCATCTCCTCCACTTCGCGAAGAACTTCCTTCTGGTCTTTCAGTTTCACCTTGTGCCAAATCTTCTGCTCTTTCATCCCTACCGTCTGTAGAATGATTTGATGATTGTACCCTTTCAGTCAAAATTGAGTTATTTGGTTCATGATCACATCCAACCCTCACTCTAGAGGTTTTTCTACTTGTTGATGAATTCTTACGAATTAGCATCTGGTAAAACAGGTCTCCCACTGCAGAGAGCTGAATCACTGACAGGGACTTTTTGCCACAACAATGGTAAAGTGTTGCGAGTCCTGTAAAATAAGAACAGGGGTTTTTCTTCCTATCAAATTCATTCAGGACTTCAAACACCAAGTTGTAAATTTAAATTGCATCTATTCCTCATCTTGTTCAAATCTACGGGTATATAAAAACTGCAACATACCTTCATGCTACCTTAATGATTATAAAGCGAAGATCTTGTAAGATTTCATAAAAATTATATTTCCCATATATGAATCAGTCATTGTGAAATGGCAAACAAATTTACAAACAACTTCGCTGGTTATTGGACTATTTTAATACAACCTTTTGAAAAATGCACATCTCACCTGCTCCAGGGGAGTGAAGCCTCTCAACAACTGCTTCATGTTGCCGAGGTAACTTGACCGGTAAATGCTGCATCATATCATAAATACTAGAAAGCTTCAGTGGTGGGCCAAGTGACTTGCAAGGAAGCTGAGATCCACCTAATGAATTTGTAAATGTTTTGAGGAAATTGAATATTTGTATAATAATTACATCCCTGCATAACCACTTAATTGGCCTGAAACTTGTACAGTTTACAGCAACAAATCGTCAATGAGATGTGTGGGTTTTATTGTGATTTCAGTACTAATCACTGCACTTTCTGCTCTCACAATAATAGGAGGTTGGTGCTGAAGAAGACATTTTTGTCAAGTTTCAAGTTTCACAACATCATTCCGATAGGAAGGAGACCACAATTGCATGCAATATTCCAACAGTGGCCTAATCAATGTCCTGTACACCCATTGAATGCTTGCCACCCTATTGCTCATCTGGCTCACTACCTTACTGGCCACGTTAGCCATCCAGCTCACTTATCTCAGTTCTCAGGAGAGTAGGGAGACAGTGAAGGGTTTGGTGTTAGATAACCAGTGATAATGTAGTGGGTTAGACAGCCAATGGGTACAAGTGGGACAGAGATTAAATTGTGACCCCAGGATTTTTATCTGGTGTTTTGTGATTCAACACCATCTGAAAACTGCAATCTTTAAGTACTGTTGAAGTTTGCCAGATGCCACAACACAACATTTATGACTCTGCATATCGGAGAAACATTTGAAAAATATATTTTATTGGTGCTACACTTGTCAAAATATCTTTGAATTGCTCGATCGTGGATGGTCTTATCTTTTAATGCCAGCAGCTACCTATGAAAATGTTGGCAATGATGTCAGAAGCACTGAAGTCAGAGTGCAACCTCTGTAGTTACAGCAGCAACAAATTCAGCCTTACTGTAAAACCAATCTTAATTTTATTTTTGTGGAAACTGTGTTAAATATCTCCAGTGACTTAGACTTTTAAATAATTTTTAAAAACTTTTTTAAAGAAGTCTGTTCATTATATTTAAACTGCCCGTTTAATCCAAGTCTATGTTCCAATCTTTAATTTACTCAATGAAATTGTTAAATTAAAATGATTTCAGTTTTGTTTCCTTTTTGTTTCCTGGTAGGCTGAAGATACTTTAATCTGATTAGTGCTTTGAGGGTTTGATGACATTACTGGAGTGAGACACCCGTAATCCCCATTGAAACGCAGTATAGCTAAGTTAAAGTTCTCTCCACAGAAATTTCTGGATCTGACCTTTTTCTGAGAGGTCAGCAGTGAGTGTCTTTGCTTTACTGTTAACTGCAAATCAGAGGCTATTGAGCCAAAGCATCACCAGCAATGACTTCTCTTCTGACCCTTTACTGTACTTTTAGGGGCCACCAATCTTTAGACCCCCACTCTTGATTAACCACATTATCCACAGCACCTTGGTAACCCTGGATCAGCTTCTACACTTATGATGACATATTCTGCTCCATCATTTCACCAACTCTCAATCCCTCTTCTCCCTTAATACTATTCCTAAAATCAGTTTAACACAACTTCTCCAACAAAGGGCACTAGTTTAACACACTTAGTCAGAGTCATAGAGATGTACAGCACGGAAACAGACCCTTCAATCCAATTCGTCCACGCCAACCAGATTTCCCAACTTAATCTAGTCCCACCTGCCAGCACTTGGCCCATATCCCTCCAAACCCTTCCTATTCATATACCCATCCAGATGCCTTTAAATGTTGCAATTGTACCAGCTTCCACCACTTCCTCTGGCAGCTCATTCCATACACGTACCCATCCTCTGTGTGAAAAAGTTGGCCCTTAGGTCCCTTTTATATCTTTCCCCTCTCACCCTAAACTTATGCCCTCTAGTTCTGGACTCCCCTAGCCCAAGGAAAAGACTTTGTAAATTTATCCTATCCATGCCCCTCATGATTTTATAAATCTCTATAAGGTCACCCCTCATCCTTTGATGCTCCATGGAAAACAGCCACAGCCTGTTTAGCCTCTCCCTATAGCTGAGATCCTCCAACCCTGGCAACATCCTTGTGAATCTTTTCTGAATCCTTTCAAGTTTCACAACTTCATTCCGATAGGAAGGAGACCACAATTGCATGCAATATTCCAACAGTGGCCTAATCAATGTCCTGTACAGCCGCAACATGACCTCCCAACTTCTGTACTCAATACTCTGACCAATAAAGGAAAGTATACCAAACGCCTTCTTCACTATCCTATCCACCTGCAACTCTACTTTCAAGGAGCTATGAACCTGCACTCCAAGGTCTCTTTGTTCAGCAATACTACATAGGACCTGACCATTAAGTGTATAAGCCCTGCTAAGATTTGCTTTCCTAAAATGCAGCACCTCACATTTATTTGAATTAAACTCCATCTGCCAGTTCTCAGCCTATTTGGCTATCTGATCAAGATCCCGTTTTAATCTGAGGTAACCCTCTTTGCTGTCCACTACACCTCCAACTCTGACGTCATCTGCAAACTTACTAACTATACCTCGAGTTCATATCCAATTCATTTGCAGAATTTATAACAGAATTTAAAATGTTCCACAAATCCCAGGTAAGCTACCAAACATTGTTATCTCGCAGAAAATTGTTTGTAGCTGCCGTTAAATATCTTTGATTAGCTATAGATCTCTGGGAACCCCTTTAATATTTTCCTTTCTCCCCATCAGCCCACCTTGAACATCCTAAAATCCACCAAAGTACGCTATTTTTCTTTGAATCATTATCATCTTGTTGTTACAGAGCAGACAAACAAAATCTCACTAATAATAAAAGTCAGAATTTACTAATCACCTGAATACTGCAGAAGTAAGACTTCCTGGGTACGCTGAGTCCCCAGGACAATCTTGTTTGCTCTTTTTTTGGCTGCCCCACATGCAACTTGTGCAAACATCGGTGGTGACTTCAGCATGTGAGCCCATTTTAGGACAGGTACAGTTGGAAATCGCTCATCTACAATGTAGGCAGAATACTATATTTGAAAAGTAAAATATTGATTTAGTATTCTAGCACCACAAGTATCAATTACTGAATATTATTTAAAATCTCTCAAAGGTTTCATAATTAGATATTATGTTTTAAAATGCTTAGATCATGACCTCAACATTGACACAAAATAATCTTGTTTTGGACCACCATTTTCTTCCCACCGCTAAAGCCAAACTGATACATTTTGGTATAAAGTCTATTGACGTCAATCAGACTGACAAAGTGACTATTTTTTATGGGTGTGCCTCAATAGAAATGTCGGAGCGTGCAGCAAGAGTGTGCAAACACTTGAAGTTGAGCTAAGTGTGGGAGTTCAGACAAGTGCTGGAAGGAGGTATTGTTGTGTCTTTCTCCAGCCATTTTTACAAGGGGCTGCTTTGTGGTCAAGGTGCTGCAGGTTAGATCGAATACCAGACCTTGTTGAAGAGGACAAGCAACAACAAGGTGAGGATGAGACTCATTTTTGCCCTAAGTCTGCTAGTTGTTAAAGAGGCAGAGATGGCAGTCAATAGAGTGGTATGCTCCTCCAGTCAGATGTGGAAGATCAGGGAGCAGTCGACTGTCCATGGCGAATACATCTGAAGGAAGTGTATTTATCTGCAGCTCCTCTTAGACACCATGGATCGGTTGGTGCAGCAGTTGGAAGCAATCAGGAGCACAGAGAAGGCAAAGAGTGCGATAGATAGCAGTTTCAGGGAGGTAGTCACTCTGCAGGTACAGTCACGTAGATGGGTGACAACCAGGAGAGATAGGCAAGGAGTGCAGGAGTCTCCTGTGATTATCTCCCTCTCAAACAAGTATACCATTCTGGATACTGTTGGGGGGATAGTTTCTCAGGGGAAAATAGCAGCAGTAGCTGCCAGGTCTTTGGCACCATAACTGGCTATAATGTAAAGCTGGGTATAAGTGAGTAATTGTAATGGGGGACGCTCAGAGTCACAGAGATGTACAGCACAGAACAAACCCTTCGGTCCAACTCATCCAACCAGACATCCAAACCTAATCTAGTCCCATTTGCCAGCACATGGCCCATATGCCTTTTAAATGCTATAATTGTACCAGTCTCCACCACTTTCTCTGGTAGCTCGTTCCATACACGCACCATTCTCTGCGTGAAACGTTGTCCCTTTGGTCCCTTTTATATCTTTTCCTTCTCACCCTGAACCTATTCCCTCTATTTCTGAACTCCCCCACCCTAGGGAAGAGGCTTTGTCTATTTATCCTATCCATGCCCGTCATGATTTTATAAACCTCTATAAACATCACCCTTCAGCGTCTAACCACTGCAGGGAAAACAGCCTCAGCCTATTCAGCCTCTCCTAACCCTCCTAACCTGGCAACATCTTTGTAATAAATCTTTTCTGATCACTTTCAAGTTTCATAACATCATTCCAATAGGAAGGAGACCAGGATTGCACGCAATATTCCAAAAGTGGCTGAACCAATGTCCTGTACTGCCGCAACATGTCCTGTCTCATCAGAGGCACAGACAGGCGTATCTACAGCCACACCTGAGATTCCAGGGTGGTGTGCTGTCTTCCTGGTACAGGGTCAAGGACATCTCTGAGCAGTTGCAGCAAATTCTTAAAGGGGACTATGAAGAGCCAGAATTCGTTGTAAATATTGGTAGCGATGACATAGATGGAAAAATATAAGGAGTTAACCACCCGCCTAAAAAGCAGGACCTCAAGAGATAGAATCTCTGGATTACTCCTGGCACTATACACTACTGAGGGTAAGAATAGGAGAAGACGGCAGGTGAATTCCTGACTGAGGAACTGGTGCAGGGAGCAGGATTCGGATTTTTAGATCACTTCTGGGGAAGAAGTGACCTGTACAAGGACAGGTTGGACCTGAACCGAGAGGCAAGAACTGATTAGGGATAGTCAGCATAGCTTTGCGCTTGGGAAATCATGTCTCACTAACTTAAATTAATTTTTGAAGTAGTGAAGAGGATTGTTGAGGGCAGAGTGCTGGACATTATTTATATGGGTGGCAGTATGGTGTCTACAAGTTTCCTCACAGTAGACTGGTTAACAAGGTTAGATCACATGTAACATAAGGAGAACTAGCTATTTGAATAGAGAACTGGTTCAAAGATAGAAGACAGAAGGTGGTGGGGGAGCATTGCTTTTTAGACTGGAGGCCTGTGGCCATCAGTGTGCCTCAAGAATCGGTGCTCAGTCCGTTGCTTTTCATCATTTATATAAATAATTTGGATGTGAACATAGGAGGTATGGTTACTAAGTCTGCAGATGACACCAAAATTGGAGGTGTAGTGAAGGTTACCTCAGAGTACAACGAATCTTGACCAGTTGGGCGAAGGAGTGGCAAAAGGGGTTTAGATAAATGTGAGGTGCCGGGTTTTTGGAAAGGCAAATCCAGGCAGGACTTATACATTTAATGGTAAGATCCTGGGACGTTTGCTAAAAAAATAGACCCTGGAGTGCAGGTTCCTAGTTTCTTGAAAGTGGAGATCCAGGTAGACAGGATAGTGAAGGTGGCATTTGGTATGCAGGTCAATGAATTCGGATATAGGAGTTTGGAGGTCATGTAGAGGCTGTGTAGGATATTCATTAGGCCACTTTGGAATCCTGCTTTCAATCCTGATCTCCCTGCTATGGAAGCATTTTGTGAAACTTGAAAGGGTTCAGAAAAGATTTACAAGGTTTGAGTTATAGGAAGAGGCTGCACAGTTTGGGGCTATATTCCCTGGAGCGTGAGGTTGAGGGGTGACCTTACAGAGATTTATAAGATCATGAGGAGCATGGATAGGGTGAATAGCCACGGTCTTTTCTCCAGGTTGGGGGCGTCTAAAACTAGAAGGCATTGATTTAATTTGAGAGGGGAAAGATTTAAAAGGAACCTAAGGGACAACTTTTTCACATATAAAGTGGTTCATGTATGGAATAAGCTGCCAGAGGAGGTGGTGGATGCTGGTACAATTACAACATTAAAAGGGTGGGTATATGAATAGGAAGGGTTGAGGGGGATATGGGCCAAATGCTGGCAAATGGGACTAGATTAATTTAGAATTTCTGGTCAGCGTGGATGAATTGAATCAAAGTGTCTGTTTCCATGCTGTACAGCTCTATGACTCTATGAATAGGCACACAGAAGTTTGGTTTAAAGTCTCTTGCAGAAAACAATGGCTCTCGTGAATTGAAGCCAAGGTGTTCATTTCCTTTTCACTAATCAATTGTCAAAGAAGCAAACAAAATCAGATAATCAAAAGCAAAAAAGATTCAAGAGCACATACCTGAGTGGTAACAAGATAATGATATGGATTTACATCTTGCAGATGTTTGGGAAGAATTACACGTTCACCTTTTTGACAGTTAGCAGTCGCTCCTATCTTAAACAAGGTTTGGTCACAGGTTTTGCCAGCCTAAATGTGCATATTCAAAAGTAGTTTAGAATTAGAAAATGATGCTCAGATAGATATGATGTCTATCTATCATATCTATATGCTTGAATAAAATACAGTCCTGAGGCTTTGGTTTTAATATTCATTCTTGGATGTGGGCATCATTGGTCAGGCTAGCATTTATTGCCTTTCTCTAATTGCTCTCAGGAAAGTGGTAATGAACCACCTTCTTGAACTATCACAGTCCATGAAGACTATAACAGCTCCATGGATGTGCTTAAGGGACGAGAAGGAATGGCAATTTAGTTACATGTCAGAACAAAGAACAATACATCACAGGACTAGGTACTTCAGCCCATGAAGCCTGCACCAAAACATTTTGCCCTTGCATAATAAAACTGCCATCACTTACAGGATCTGTGCCCCTCTTTTCCTTTCCTATTCATATATTTGTCCAACTGCTTTTAGAATACTGCTATTGTGTCTGCTTCCACCATCTCTGGCAGCACGTTCCAGACAGTCAACACCCTGTGTGAAAAACTTGCCCCGCACATCTCTTTTAAACTCCTCTCCCCACCTTGAACCCGTCCCCTAGTAATTGATCCCTTCACCTGAAGAAAAAAGCCTCACACTTTCTGCTCTATCCACACCATTCACAATCCAACAAACTTCGATCAGGTTGCCCCCTCAACCACATGTGTTCCAGTGAAAACAAACCCAATCTATCCAACCTTTTCTCATAGTTAAAATCCACCACTGGGCAACATCCGAGTAAACTTATTCAGTACTCTCTTCAAAGCATTCACATCCTTCTGGTAGGGTGATGAGCAGAACTGCATGCAATAGTGTGGCCTAACTAAAATTCTATCAAGCTGCAGCACAGCTTGTCTAATACCCAATGCCCCTTCCAATGAAGGCAAGCATGCTACAGGCCTTTTTTCTACTACCTTATCTACCTGAGCTGCCACCTCCATTGATCTGTGGACCTGCATACACAGATCCCTCTGCATATCAATACTCTTAAGGGTTCCACCATTCATTGTATAACTTTAATTTGTACTTGATCTTTCAAAATGCATCACCTCACATTCGGCCGCATTAAACTGCCATTTTTCTATCCATGCCTCCAACTGTTCTTTATCTGCTGTATCCTCTGTCAACCCACTTCGCTATCCACAACTCCATTAATCTTTGTTTCGCTAGATGGTATGTGACTTTAATGGGAATTTGCAGATGGTTGTTTTCTCATGAAGCTGCTGTCCTTGCCCTTCTAGGAGGGAGACACTGTCTAAGAAGCCCCAGAGGGTTGTTGTAGCAGATCTTGTGAATGGTACAAACTGCTGCCACTGCATGTCAGTTGTCATAGAGACAAAAGTTCCACAGCACAGAAAAAGACTCTTCAGCCCATCACATCAATGTCCATCAAAAACAATCAATCACCTAATTATTTTAATTTTCCGGCAGTCAACCCACAGACTTATATGCCTTGACATTGTAAGTGTTGATCTAAATACTTGTTAAACATTATGAGGGTGAGATACAGATTCACATCGCCTTCTAGGTGAAAGTGATTTTCCTCACATCTCCTCTAAACCTTTTTTTTTAAAAAGTTCCTGGTCTTTAATCACTTCGTGGAAAAGTTTCTTCCTGTCTATTTATTATGCCCCTCTTAGCTTTATACATCTCAATCATGTTCCTCCCAATCTCCTCTGCTCCAAGGAGAACAACCCCATCTGAACTGAAACTCTCCAGCCCAGGCATCCTCCTGGTTGATCACCTCTGCACCTTCTCCAGTTCTATCACATCTCTCTTATAATGTGGATTCCAGAACTGCACATAAAGCTCTAAACGTGGCCAAATCAACATTTTATACAGTTCCAGCATAACTTCCCTGCTCTTAAATTTGATCCCTTGACGAATAAAAGCAAGTATCCCATATGCCTTCTTAACCATTTTATCCATTCCTGACAGCTTAAGGGACCAGAGAACACTCACACTAAGGGGCAAGTGATCCTTGGTGCTTCCCAAGGTCCTACTGTTCACATATACACCTTTGCCTTGGTTGCCCTACCCCAATCCATCACCTCACATTTATATGGATCGAACTCCATTTGCCACTGATCAGGCCACCTGACTAGCCCTCCTTTAATTGAAGACGATCTTTCTCACTATGTATCACCTCACCAATTTTGTAGCATTTGCAAACTTACTGATCAACCCCCCTAAATTCAAATCTAAATCGTTTATATAAATCACAAACAGCAAGGTCCCCCAACTCTGACCCCTGCACAACCCCACTAGACTCAAATTTCCAGTCAAAAAACACCCTCAACCATCACCCTTTGCATCCTGCCACTCAGCCAACTGTGGATCAAAGTTGCCAAAATTTCCTTGGATCCCATGGGGACTTACCTATGCTATCAGTCTTATCAAACGTTTTGCTGAAGTCAAGTAGACTATATCAAAAGCATTGCCATTATCTACTTATCTAGTCACTTAAAAAAAAATTAAATCAAGCTGGTCAGACCTGATCTCCCCTTAACAAAAAGATGCTGACTACGTTTGGTTAATGTATGCTTCTCCAAATGCAGATTAATTCTGTTCCTCAGAATTGTTTCCAAGAACTTCCCCACCATCGAGGTTGGCCTGTAGTTTTCTGGTTTATCCCTTCTTGAATAAAGGTACCACATTGACTGTCCTCCAGTCCTTGGATACCTCCCCTTTGGTCAGAAAGGAAATGAACATTTTTGCTAGCGCCCCTCCCTTATCTCAGTGAACAACCTGACATATCAGGGAAATCTGGGATAATACACACTTCACAAGTTGTGGACTAACAATCAAGTAGGCTGCTTTGCCCCGGATGGTTTCAAGCTTCATGAGTATTGCTGGAGCTGCTCTCATTCAGGTAAGTAGAGTATTGCATCACAGTCCTGGATTTGTACCTTGTAGATGGTGGCCAGACTTTGGACAGTCAAATGATGAGCTATCTGCTGAAGAATTCCCAGTCTCGGACCTGCTCTCAGAATCCCAGAATTCCCAGGGGAATCAGCAATGGCATAGCCATTGAATGTCAAGGCCAGTTGCTGGATTTACTCTTATCGGGAATGGCCATTACCTAGCACATCAGTAAAGTAAATGGTACTTGCCACTTAACAGCCCAAGCGTGAATACTGTCCAGATCTTGCTGCACTAGGACACTGTCTACTTCAGTATCTGAGAAGTAACGAATCCCCACCTCTGAATTTATGAGAGGGGGAAGATCATTAATGAAACTGCAGATGATTACAGATAGGACACTACCCAGAGGACCTCCTGCAGAGACATCCTGGGATGAGATGATTGTCCCAGCTCGCAATAACTCTGCCTAGGCTAAACCTCCTTGATTCCATATTCAGTCAAATACTGCCTTCATGAAGCATCCAAGGCAAATGTCCAATAACTGTTTACAACAGGTTTACTGTTTTTTGTAGAATATGTCAGTTGGTGTTGCCAGCTGCCAACATCTACTACTACACACACATGGCCATCTGCAATGGCTGAGGTTCTTGTTTTTGGACGTTTGAATTACTTCTGCACAAAGCTTTCTGTAAAACCCCAGAGACGCAGTACTGAAGCAAGGGATGATAACTGCACATGCAATAAAAAACTCCCATTATAGACACATCATAACACCAATAGATATACTCAACATCATTATTGGAGTGAGAGAGATAGGAAAAGAGCAATCAATAATCAATTTCTGAAAATACAGAATATTTGTCAACTTAAGTCCCAAGAGTTCTAAATCGATTTTTTTAAAAATGTACCTACCCTCACATCAGTTAGGTCAAGGCCGGTTCTGTCAGCATACGTATAAACTCGTGGGTGAGCCGTGAAATCGCACCATCTCCAAGGCAACTGGGCATTAAAGTAGAGGTTATCCACTTCCTTTCGAATTTTCTGAAGGCTGATGACATTTTAACAAAGAAAGATAATAAAAATGAATGATAGAAGATGCCCCAGCTGACACATGTATATTAATTACTAAGCAAGTACATTTAGCACCATCTTCATATGATCACACCATATTTTACAAGACATGACTGAAAGGGAAGGGAAGGAAACAGTATGCCGAACAACAGCCTGTTTCTCAAACAAACAGAGCACTTTTTAAAGCTGTGGGTAAAAAATGAGGTCTGCAGATGCTGGAAATCACAGTTGAAAATGCGTTGCTGGTTAAAGCACAGCAGGTCAGGCAGCATCCAAGGAATAGGAAATTCGACGTTTCAGGCATAAGCTGTCCATCAGCAAGTGATAGAAAGAGTTTAATTATCTGACAGCCACAAGACTAGATCTAAGTTCTGAAGTCTTGCCACATCCAGTTGTGAATGATAATGGACAATTAAACAATTAACTGGAGGAGGTGGCTCCACAAATAGCCCCACTGTCAATGATGGAAGAGACCAACACATCAGTGCGAAAGAATGAGAGTGAAACATTCGCAGCAATCTTCAGTCGGAAGTGCCAAGTCGAATGTTCCATTTCAGCCTCCTCCAGGGGTCTCAGCATCACAGATACCAGTCTTCCTTCAGCCATCGAGTCAGAGATGTACAGCACAGAAACAGACCCTTCAGTCCAACTCGTCCATGCCAACTAGATATCCTAATCTAATCTAGCTCCATTTGTCAGCATATGGCCCATATACTTCCAAACCCTTCTAATTAAAAAACTCATCCAGATGACTAAAATTCTGTATTGTACCAGCCTCCACCACTCCCTCTAGCAGCTCTTTCCATACACACCACCCTCTGCATGAAAACGTTGCCCCTTAGGTTCCTTTTATATTTTTCCCCCTCTCACCCTAAACATATGCCCTCTAGTCCTGAATTCTCCCACCCTAGGGAAAATACTTTGTCTATTTACCCTATCCATGCCTCTCATGATTTTATAATCCTCTATAAGGTCACCCCTCAGCCTCTGACGCTCCAGGGAAAACAGCCCCAGTTTATTCCATCTCTCCTGATAGCTCAAATCCTCCAACTCTGGCAACATCCTTGTAAATCTCTTTTGAACCCTTTTACATTTCACAACATCCTTCCGATAGGAAGGAGACCAGAATGGCATGCAATATTCCAAAAGTGGCCTAACCAATGTCCTGTACAGCCGCAACATGACCTCCCATGGTCATGTTGCGGCTGTATGGACATATTGGTCAGAGTGTTGAGTACAGGAGTACATGACCTCCTGTACTCAACACTCTGACCAATAAAGGAAAGCATACCAAATGCCTTCTTCACTTTCCTATCTACCTGTGACTCTACTTTCAAGGAACTATGAACCTGCACTACAAGGTCTCTTTACTCAGCAACACTCCCTCGGACCTTATCATTAAGTGTATAAGTCCTGCGCTGATGTACCTTTCCAAAATGCAGCACCACGCATTGATCTAAATTAAACTCCCATTTGTCACTCCTCAGCCAATCATCCCATCTGATCAAGATCCCATTGTATTTCCTTGCTGTCCACTACGCTTCCAATTTTGGTGTCATCTGCAAGTTTATTAATTATACCTCTTTTGCTCACATCCAAATCATTTATATAAAATTACGAAAAATAGTGTACCTGGCTTCGAAGTTTTTGGTCACAGGCCTCCAAGTCTGAAAAGCAACTCTCCACCACCACCCTCTGTTTTCTACCTTTGAGCCATTTGGGTACAGAACTAACTAGTTCTCGCTGTATTGCATTAAATCTAACCTTGCTAACCAGTCTCCCACGAGGAACTTTGTTAAACACCTTACTGAAGTCCATATAGATGTCATGCACTGCTCTGCTCTCATCAATCCTCTTTGTTACTTCAAAAAGAAAACTCATTTAAGTTGGTGAGACATGATTTCCCACGTAAAAAACCATGCTGACTATCCCTAGCAATAGCACTGAAGATTTGTGCTCCAGAACTTACTGCTCCCTTAGCCAAGCCTTATAATAATGACTGAAAATGTGTTGCTGGAAAAGCGCAGCAGGTCAGGCAACATCCAAAGAGCAGGAGAATCGACGTTTCGGGCATGAGCCCTTCTTCAGGAGGGCTTCTTAGATCAATGCGTGGTGCTGCATTTTGGAAAGGTACATCAGCGCAGGACTTACACACTTAATGATAAGGTCCGAGGGAGTGTTGCTGAGTAAAGAGACCTTCTTGTTGTCTACCTGACAACAAAGAAAATTGCCTAGCTGTGTCCTGTATACAAAAAGCAGGATAAAACCAACACAACCAATTATCACCACATCAGTCTACTGTCGATAGAAGGTGTCATTAACTGTGCTGTCAAGGAGCATCTGCTCAGCAATTATCTGCTCAGTGATGCCCAGTTTGGTGACAGACCACTCCTGATGTCATTACAGCCTTCGTTCAAACGTGGACAAAGTTGATGGATTTCAGAGGTCAGACAAGAGCGACAGCTCTTGACATCAAGGCTATATTTGACAAGAGTGTGGCATCAAGGAGACAATGAGACTGGAAACAATGAGCATCGGGGAAAACTCTCCAATTGTTGGAACCATACCTAGCACATCGGAAAATGGTTGTGGTTGTTAGGAGTTAGTCATCGCAGCTCCAGGATATCTCTGCAGGAGTTCCTCAGGGTAGTGCCCTAGGCCCAACTATCTTCAGCTGCCCCATCAATGATCTTCCCTCCACCATAAAGTCAAAAGTGGAATGTTCGCTGATGATCACACAATGCTCATCACCATTCACAACTCCTCAGATTCTGAAACAGTCAATGCTCAAATGCAACAAGATCTGCACAATGTCCAGGCTTGAGCTGACAAGTGTCAAGTAACATTTGCTCCACTCAAATGCCAGTCAATGACCATCTCTAATAATGGACAATCTAACATCTGCCCCTCGATATTCAATGGTGATACTATCATTGAATTTTCCACTAATTAACATCCTGGGAATTACCATCGACCAGAAACTCAACTGGACTCACCATGTAAATGAAGTGGCTACAAGGGCAGTTCACCTTCTGACTTCCCAAAGCCTGTCCACCATTTATAAAGCACATGTCAGGAGTATGATGGAATATTCCCTACTTGCCTGAATGGGTGCAGGTCCAACAACACTCGAAGCTGGACAGAATCTAGGACAAAGCAGCCCGTTTGACTGGCACCATCTCTATAAGTATGCATTCCCTCCATCACCAATCTATAAGATACCCTGCACAAATTCACCAAAGATCCTGAGCACCTTCCAAAATCATGACCACTTCCATCTTAAAGAACAACAGCAGCAGATAGATGGGAACTCCCCTCCAAGCCAGGCTAGGAGGAAGGGATCAAGCAAGGGAGCCATGGTTTACGAAAGAAGTTTAATCTCTTGTCAATAGGAAGAAGAGGTTTACGTTAGAATGAGGGGTGAAGGTTCAGTCAGGGTGCTTGAGAGATACAAGTTAGCCAGGAAAGACCTAAAGAGAGAGTTAAGAGCCAGGAGAGGACATGAGAAGTTGTTAACAGGTAGGATCAAGGAAAACACTAAAACTTTCCACAGGTATATCAGGAATAAAAGAACAACTAGGGCCAATCAAGGATAGTAGGTAAAAACAAGGACTGCAGATGCTGGAAACCAGAGTCTAGATTAGAGTGGTGCTGGAAAAGCACAGCAGGTCAGGCAGCATTCGAGAGCAGGAAAATCGGCGTTTCGGGCAAAAGCCCTTCATAAGGAATAGAGGCAGGGTGCCTGCAGAATGGAGAAATAAATGAAAGGAGGTGTGGAGAACACAGCATAGAGTACAACAGGTGAATGGGGGTGGGGATGGAAGTGACAGGTTGGAGAGGTGGTGGAGTGGATAGGTGGAAAGGAAGATAGGCAGGTAGTACAAGTCATGGGGATGGTGCGGAGCTGGAAGGTTGGAGTTGAGGTGGGGGTGGTGGGGGAAGGGCAAATGAGGAAACTGGTAAAATCACATTGATGCCTTGAGGTTGAAGTGTTCCGAGGTGGAAGATGAGGCGTCCTTCCTCCAGGCTTCGGGTGGTGAGGGAATGGCAGTGGAGGCGGCTCAGGACCTGCATGTCCTTGGCAGATTGGGAGGGGGAGTAGAAATGTTGGGCCACAGGGCGGTGGGGTTGATTGGTGCGGAGATGTTCCCTAAAGCGCTCTGCTAGAGGAGTCCAGTCTCCCCAATGTAGATGAGACTGCATTGGGAGCAACGAATACAATAAATAACATTGGTAGATGTGCAGGTAAAACTTTGATGGATGTGGAAGGCTCCTTTAGGGCCTCAGATGGAAGTGAGGGAGGTGGTGTGGGTGCAGGTTTTGCAATTCCTATGGTGGCAGGGGAGGATGCCAGGAAGGGAGGGTGGGTTGTTGGGGTGCGTGGACCTGACCAGGTAGTCACGGAGGAAATGGTCTTTGCGGAAAGCGGAAATGGGTGGGGAGGGAAATATATCCCTGGTGGTGGGGTCCGTTTGGAGATGGCGGAAATGTCATTAGATGATGTGGTTTATGCAAAGGTTGGTAGGGTGGGAGGAGAGCACCGGTGGTGGTGTTGGGGGGTGCGGGGGTGTCCTTGTTACGGTTGGAAGGGTGGGAATTGAGGGTGATGGGGTGGGATGTGGACGAGATGCATTGGAGGGCATCTTTAACCACGTGAGATGGAAAATTGCAGTCTCTAAAGGAGGAGGCCATCTGGTGTGTTCTGTGGTGGAACTAGTCCTCCTGGGAGCAGATACGGCGGAGGCAGAGGAATTGGGAATACCGGATGGCATTTTTGCAGGAGGTAGGGTGGGAATCAAGTCGGTTGTCATTAACGGAGATAGAGAGGTGCAGGAAGGGGAGGGAGGTGTCAGAGATGGTCCAGGTGAACTTAAATTCGGGTGGAATATGTTGGTGAAGTTGATGAATTGCTCAACCTCCTCGCGGGAGCACAAGGTGGCACCAATGCAGTCATCAATGTAGTGGAGGAAGAGGTGGAGAGTGGTGCCATTGTCTCCAGGAAGTCCCAGAAGACTGGAGGATAGCAAGTGCTGTCCCCTTGTTCAAGAAGGGGCGTACAGACAACCCTGGTAATTATTAACCAGTGAGCCTTACTTTGGTTGTCGGTAAAGTGTTGGAAAAGGTTATAAAAGATAGGATTTATAATCATCTCGAAAGGAATAACTTGATTAGAGATAGTCAACATAGTTTCGTAAGGGTAGGTTGTGCCTCACAAACCTTATTGAGTTCTTTGAAATGATGACCAAACAAGTGGATGAGGGTAAAGCGGCTGATGTGGTGTATATGGTTTTCAGTAAGACTTTCAATAAGATTCCCCATGGTAGGCTATTGCCACAAAATTCAGAGACATGGGATTGAGGGTGATTTAGTGGTTTGGATCAGAAGTTGGATAACTGAAAGAAGATAGGGTGGTGGTTGATGAGAAATATTCATCCTGGAGTTCAGTTACTAGTGGTGTACTGCAAGAATCTGTTTTGGAGCCACTGCAGTTTGTCATTTTTCTAAATGACCTAGATGAGAGTGGAGAAGGATGGGTTAGTAAATTTGCAGATGACACTAACATAGGCGGAGTTATGGATAGTACTGAAGGATGTTGCAGGTTACAGAAGGACATAGATAAATTGCAGAGCTGGGCTGAGAGGTGGCAAATGGAGCTTAATATGGAAAAGTATGAGGTGATTCACTTTGGAAGGTGCAACAGGAATAAAGAGTACTGGGCTAATGTTAGTGTAGATGAGCAGAGAGATCTCTGTGTCCATGTATATAGATCGCTGAAAGTTGCCACACAGGTTGATAGGGTTGTTAAGAAGGCATATGGGTGTGTTAGCTTTTTTTGGTAAAGGGATTGAGCTTTGGAGCCACAAGGTCCACTGCTGTCGTACAAAACTCTAGTGTGGCCGCACTTGGAGTATTGAGGACAGTTCTGGTCACCACATTACAGGAAAGATGTGGAAGCTCTGGAAAGGGTTCAGAGGCGACTTACTAGGACATTGTCTGGTATGGAGGGAAAGGTCTTATGAGGAAGAGCTGAGGGAATTGAGGCTGTTTGCGTTAGAGGGGAGAAAGTTGAGAGGTGACTTAATTGAGATATACAAGATAATCAGAGAGTTAGATAAAGTTGACAGTGAGTCTTTTTCCTCTGATGGTGATGGCTAGCACAACAGGACATAGCTTTAAATTGAGTGGTGATAGATACAGGACAGATGTCAGAGGTAGTTTCTTTACTCAGAGTGGTAGAGATGTGGAACGCACTGCCTGCAATAGTAGTAGACTTGCCAACTTTAAGGGCATTTAAATGACCACTGAAGCTGTTTTTGTAAGGTGCATTCAGGAGGGTTTCCTAACTAGTACGTTGACAGGCCCACGAGGGGAGAGGCCATTCTAGACTTGGTGCTCAGAAACGAGCCAGGAGAGGTATCAGATCTTGTGGTGGGAGAGCATTTTGGTGATAGTGACCACAATTGCCTCACATTCTACATAGCTATGGAGAAGGAAAGGTTTAGGCAAAATGGGAGGATATTTAATTGGGGAAGAGGAAACTATGATGCAATTAGACACGAGTTAGGAAGCATGGACTGGGAGCAATTGTTCCATAGTAAAGACACTATAGACATGTGGAGACTGTTTAAGGAACAGTTGTTGCAAGTGATGAATAAATATGTACCTCGGAGACAGGCAAGAAGGGGTAAGATAAAGGATGACGAGAGCGGTAGAGCTTCTCGTTAAAAGGAAGAAGGTAGCTTACATAAGGTGGAGGAAGCTAAGGTCAAGCTCAGCTCTAGAGGATTACAGGCAGGCGAGGAAGGAGCTCAAAAATGGTCTGAGGAGAGCGAGGAGGGAGCATGAGAAAGGCTTGGCAGAACAGATTAGGGAGAACACAAAGGCATTTTGCACTTTTGTGAGGAATAAGAGAATGGTCAAAGAAAGAGTAGGGCCGATCAGGGATAGCATAGGGAATTTGTGTGTGGAGTCTGAGGAAGTAGGGGTAGCTCTAAATGAGTTTTTTGCTTTTGCCTTTATGAGAGAACCGAACTTTGTAGTGAATGAAACCTCTGAAGCGCAGGTGTGCATGCTGGAATGGATAGAGATAGAGGAAGCTGATGTGCTGAAAATTTTGTCAAACATTAAGATGACAAGTCACCAGGCCCGGACCAGATTTGTCCTCAGCTGCTTTGGGAAACGAGAAATGCAATTGCTTCGCCACTTGCGAAGATCTTTGCATCCTCGCTCTCCACTGGAGTCGTACCCGAGGACTGAAAAGAGGCAAATGTAATTCCTCTCTTCAAGAAAGGGAATAGGGAAATCCCCGGCAACTACAAACCAGTCAGTCTCACATCTGTCGTATGCAAGGTGTTAGGAAGAATTCTGAGGGATAGGATTTATGACCATCTGGAAGAGCATGGCTTGATTAAATGCTGTCAACATGGCTTTGTGAGGGGCAGGTCATGCCTCACAAACCTTATTGAGTTCTTTGAGGATGTGACTAGAAAAATTGATGAGGGTCGAGCTGTGGATGTGGTGTATGTGGACTTCAGCAAGGCATTTGATAAGGTTCCCCATGGTAGGCTCATTCAGAAGGTCAGGAGGAATGGGATACAGGGGAACTTAGCTGTCTGGATACAGAATTGGCTGGCCAACAGAAGACAGCAAGTTGTAGTAGAAGGAAAATATTCTGCCTGGAAGTTAGTGGTGAGTGGTGTTCCACAGGGCTCTGTCCTTGGGCCTATACTGTCTGTAATTTTTATTAATGACTTAGATGAGGGGATTGAAGGATGGGTCAGCAAGTTTGCAGACGACACAAAGATTGGAGGTGTCGTTGACAGTATAGAAGGCTGTTGTAGGCTACAGTGGGACATTGACAGGATGCAGAGATGGGCTGAGAGGTGGCAGATGGAGTTCAACCTGGATAAATACGAGGTTATGCATTTTGGAAGGTCGAATTTGAAAGCTGAGTACAAGATTAAGGATAGGATTCTTGGTAGTGTGGAGGAACAGAGGGATCTTGGTGTGCAGGTACATAGATCCCTTAAAATGGCCACCCAAGTGGACAGGGTTGTTAAGAAAGCATATGGTGTTTTGGCTTTCATTAACAGGGGGATTGAGTTTAAGAGTCATGAGATCTTGTTGCAGCTCTATAAAACTTTGTTTAGACTGCACTTGGAATACTGTGTCCAGTTCTGGTCGCCCTATTATAGGAAAGATGTGGATGCTTTGGAGAGGGTTCAGAAGAGGTTTACCAGGATTCTGCCTGGACTGGAGGGCTTATCTTATGAAGAGAGGTTGACTGAGCTCGGACATTTTTCCAAGAGGAGGAGGAGGAGGAGAGGGGACCTAACTGAGGTATACAAGATAATGAGAGGCACAGATAGAGTCAATAGCCAGAGACTATTTCTCAGGGCAGAAATGGCTAACACGAGGGGTCATAGTTTTAAGCTGGTTGGAGGAAAGTATGGAGGGGATGTCAGAGGCGGGTTCTTTACACAGAATTGAGAAAGCATGGAATACGTTGCCAGCAGCAGTTCTGGAAGCAAGGTCTTTGGGGACATTTAAGAGACTGCTGGATATGCATCAGGCCACAAATTTGAGGGTGCATACATGAGGATCAATGTTCGGCACAACATCGCGAGCTGAAGGGCCTGTTCTGTGCTGTACTGTACTGTTCTATGTTTTAGACATATGGATGAAAATGGAATCATGTAGTATAGATAGGCTTCAGATTGGTTCCACAGTTTGGCACAACATCGAGGGCTGAAGGTCCTGTACTGCGCTGTAATGTTTTATGTTCTAAGCCACTCACTATCATGACTTAGAAATACAAAGCTGTTTCTTCACTGTCACTGGGTCCAAAACCTGGAATTCCCTCTCTAAGGGCATTGTGGGTCTATCTACAGCACATGGACCGCAGCAGTTCAAGAATTCAGTTTATCATCACCGTCTCAATGTCAACTAGGGACAGCACGAACATTGAGGGTTAGGCAAAATTATTGCATTCTTCTTCAAGATTTGTTCCATAGTTTAGGTTTTGGTAGGCATCTCTCTCTCTGTTTTATAGAACAGTTGTTATAACTTGAATGGGTACCACTCCATATCAAGCATTACTGATCAGAATCTCTCCAGCTTTAATGCCAGTATGGGCATGTTGGATGATTTAGCAGATTAATTATCAACTTGCTTGACTGTGTTGTGAATACCCTTTCCATGGTCAGCAATCTTGGAGGACTTGAACTAGGAGTGTCTGCCTCAGAGGCAGGCGCATTACCACTGAGCCACGAGGCCTCCCATCCATCGGCGTCAGGTTAAATTAAATATTTTTAAAGATTCAATAGATAGCCACTGGTACAACTTTCTTTAACAAAAATGACAAAACAAAGACGTATACCCTTTTATAAGGGCATGCAGTAATATCCTTCTTAAATCCCTCTTATAAAAGAAGAGCATGTTCACCATCCTTATAATAGAAGCATTAGATAGGACAATTAAGAAAGGGAAACATATGATGCAAAAAGAAACAGAATTCTGATTTTTGATTTATGCAAATATTGTTAAGATCAGATCATTGTTGCTCAAAATACAGAACGTCTGGCAAATTAAAACAGATGCTTTAAAGAAGTGATATTGTTAGATCATAACCCAAACAGAGAATTAAATGTTGCTTTCCAAACTCTTTCTGTACAACTTCTCAGTAGACAACAGTGTGTTTCACTCTTACCCACTATACCCACTTAAATGAGACTAAGATAGTCAAACTCTAGGATTAACTAATTGCTTGATATTTACTGCAAAAATGCTTTTGATTGGTAAACACTTAGCTTGATATATCACCACTAGATAAATAAGTACAGTAAGAAAATATACTGTAACTGCAACTCAAAGAAAGTTTTGCTGTGTTTAGCATTTTGATCAAGACTATTATTCAGAAGGGACAAAGTTAAAAATCACACAATACCAGGTTATAATCAAACAGGTTTAGTTGGAAGAAGGAGCAGCACTCAAACGCTAGTACTTCCAAATAAATCTGTTCAATTATAACCAGGTGTTGTGTAAATTTTTAAAGTTTGTCCAACCCAGTCCAACACCGGCTCCTCCACACCACATCAACATTCAGGAGGGAGGTAGTACCATCTGGTAATGTTACTAGACTAGGAATCAAGAGCCTAGGCTCATGCTCTGGAGACATGCATTTGAGTCCAATCACAGCAAATAGTGAAATCTGAATTCAATAACATGAGGAATTTAGAATTGTCAATTGTTGTAAAAACCCATGTAGCTCACCAATGTTCTTAAGGGAAGCAAATCTGCCACCTTTACCCAGGCTGGCAAACATGTAACTCCAGAGCCACAAAAATATGGCTGACTCTTAACTGCCCTCAGAAATGATCTAGAGAGCAAACAGGGATGGGCAACAAATGCCAGCCTCACCAGTAACAAACACATCCCACATAAGGATCTTTATACAAATTCAACTTCACCTGTGAAAGAATTTTGAAAGTACAGTTGCATCTTACCCTTTGTCTAAAGTCCAGAGGTACGCAGTTCCACACTCACTGGCAATCACCAGCTCTCCAGGAACATGAGGACTGAGATAAAAAGGACAGCAAAACTATTTCAGTACATGTTGTTTTTAAAAAAAACTTTTACACTACAACCTCTCCAGTTCACAAAATTTGGACTAAAAAAGTGAGAGATGGAGAAACAGACTATCAGGGCTGGAGAGAGAAGTGGAATGGCTTGGTAACCATGTTCTGAGTTTTTTCATATTAACAGTCAACATATCCACTCCATCACCTGCCATCTTCTACCCTCATTCTGAAGGTCATGTGGGACCCATATGTTCCTGAGCTATACCACAGTCAGAACAATTAAGTGAAGAGTATGGGGTCCTTTCAAGAAAATGCCAGATTTGGAAATTCTGGACAAGACAAGTTATCATGCATTACTTATAAACAGTTCTTTATTTTAGTTATGCAACAGGCTGAATGTCTTGAAACGAATAAAAGTGGATATATCCCAAGGACCTAATCAGGTATACACTAGAACTCTGTGGGAAGCGAGGGAAGTGATTGCCGGGCCGCTTACTGAGATATTTGTATCATTGGTGGTCACTGGTGAGGTGCCAGAAGACTAGAGGTTGGCTAACATGGTGCCACTGTTTAAGAAAGGTGGTAAAAACAATCCAGGGAACTATAGACCAGTGAGCCTGACATCGGTGGTGGGCAAGTTGTTGGAGGGAATCCTGAGGGACAGGATGTACATGTATTTGGAAAGGCAAGGACTGATTAGGGATAGTCAACATGGCTTTGTGTGTGGGAAATCATGTCTCACAAACTTGATTGAGTTTTTTGAAGTAGTTACAAAGAGGATTGATGAGGGCAGAGCGGTAGATGTGATCTATATGGACTTCAGCAAGATTAGATCTCATGGAATACAGGGATACAGAACTGGGTCCAAGATAGAAGAGAGAGGGCAGTGGTGGAGGGTTGTTTTTCAAACTGGAGGCCTGTGACCAGTAGAGTGCCACAAGGTCCACTATTTTTCAGAGCTCACCGCTCTGCCCTCATCAATATTCTTTGTTACTTCCTCAAAAAACTCAATCAGGTTTGTGAGACATGATTTCCCACTTACAAAACTATGTTGACTATCCCTAATCAGTCCATGCCTTTCCAAATACATGTAACTCCTGTCCCTCAGGATTTTCCCCAACAACATGCCACCACTGACGTCAGGCTCACTGGTCTATAGTTCCCTGGCTTGTGCTTACCACCTTCCTTATATAGTGGTACCACGTCAGCCAACCTCCAGTCTTCTAGTACCTCACCGGTGACTATCGATGATACAAGTATCTCAGCAATAGGCCCAGCAATCACTTCCCTAGCCTCCCACAGACTTCTAGGATTCCTCCTCTGTATTATGGACAGTTTTCAAGATGTTACCATCTATTTCCCTACATTCTATATCTTCCATGTCCTTCTCCACAGTAAACACTGACACAAAATACTCGTTTAGTGTCTCCCCCATCTCCTGCAGCTCCACGCAAAAGCCGCCTTGTTGATCTTTGAGGGGCCTTATTCTCTCCCTAGTTATCCTTTTGCCCTTAATGTATTTCTAAAAATCCTTTGTATTCTCCTTAACCCTATTTGCCAAAGCTACCTCATGTCCATTTTTTGCCCTCCTGATTTCCCTCTTAAGTATACTCCTACTACCTTGATACTCTAAGGATTCACTCTATCTCTCCTGTCGATACCTGACATATGCTTTCTTCTTTTTCTTAACCAAACACTTAATTTCTCTAGTCATCCAGCATTCCCTGCTCCTACCAGTTCTTCTTTTCACCCTAACAGGAATGTGTCTCTGGACTCTCGTTATTTCACTTCTGATAACTTCCCATTTTCTAGCTGTCCCTTTACCTGCGAACACCTGTCCCCAGTCAGCTTTTGAAAGTTTTTGCCTAACACTGTCAAAATAGGCATTGCTCCAATTTAAAAATTCAACTTTTCAATCGTCTATCCTTCTCCATCACTATTTTTAAATTAACAGAATTTTAAAACTAACGCTGGCCCAAAAGCAGTCCCCCACTGACACCTCAGTCACCTGCCCTGCCCTATTTCCCAAGAGTAGGTCAAATTTTGCACCTTCTCTAGTCGGTACATCCACATACTGAATCAGAAAATTTTCTTGAACACACTTCACAAATTCCTCTCCATCTAAACCCTTAACACTATGGCAGTCCCAGTCCATGTTTGGAAAGTTAAAATCCCCTACCATTCAGCCGGTCGATGTTGGGCCGAAGGGCCTGTTTCCCCACTAAGCAATCTAATCTAACCATAATTACCCTATTATTCTTGGAAAACAATTTCACGTCTTCGTCTTTTACTAGTTTGAATCTATTACTGTCTAAGAAGAAATAATGGCTTGGTTATTTTCTCCCAGATTGGGCGCCCAGAGGTGAAAGAATTATGATACTGCAACCAACCTTTAAAAATTGGTTGTCTGGACATCAGATTTGTAATCCATGGGTGGTCAGGCTGACAAGTCAGAATTGCCTAGATTAAAACATCAGGGTGATCAAGCCCAGAAGTTTTGTCATGGTGAAAGCTCAGGCCAAATATTTTAGATTGATTTTCTTCTATAATGCCAATTACTCTCCCCTTTTTAAATCTGAAAAATAAGAGCACAGGCCTTTAGTCCTTAAAGACTGGTAATCAGACATCAAACATCTTTCCAAATTTAGTCCTGAATAATTGACTCTTTATCCTGAGGCTGTGCACATGTTTTAGATTTTTTAACCACAGGAACACGCTCATTCTTCAAAACTTCAGGAATGTAAAGGTCCAACTATCTCTATCTCTCATCACTTTGTAGTGGCATTCATCTTGTAGACTAGAAAATAGTTCTAATCTCATGTACTACATTGTCACCTAACAATAGGAAAACTAACTTTCTTGACATAATAGCTTTACATAGCATATATTGTATATGAGCGACTAAATCAAAATATTGACATTTTTCACAGCAGGATGATTTTACTAAATAAAGCATTCAGAACATAATCTTTTACCTGACATTGATGCAAGTAGCAATATTATCCACCTGAACTACCTGCAGAATAGATGGATTCACATCCTGGGAAAGTTTCCATGCTCCGCAATGATAGTCAGACCGAACCCCTATAAAAACTGTCATTCAGAAAAGATTGAAGAATAAAAATAAGGTATTAACAGACTAAGTAAATTAAAGCACAAAGTTTTAAAACTGAAAAATAAACTCTGACTGATGCAGACAATTATCCTTCATTATCCAGTAGATTTACTGACATTTAACAGTAACATACCTCTGTTCTTGTCAATCACCTTAGTCTAGAGCACAAGCTGACTGGGAGGAAATGGTTTTGTCCTGTTATAAGTGCATGAGCAACTAAAGGAAGTAGCTAGGTGGAGTATTTTGAAAATATGCATTTGAATAAAAATTAAATACAAATGTGAACAGGCATTGGCTTTTTTTCTGTGGCATTGGCCCAGAACTCCCAAAAGGTGAAATAAGTCAATAAAAGTACATTCCTGCTGAATTAGTCCTTATCATTTACTCGCTATGACAAAACCCATTCTAAAGTGATAATAAAGGCTGACACTTCAATGCGGTACAAAAGGAGTGCTGTACTGCATGGATATTGCTTTTCAGATGAGATATTTCTGGAGACTCTCAGATGAACTACACTGACACTATTGCAATATTGAAAGAAAAACAGTGGGTTTCTAATATCTTTGCCAACATTTACTCCTCAGCCAGCACTGGAACAATGTATCAAAAATATTAATTGCGTTATTCTTTTTTAATTTAGTTGTGCTTTAATTGGCTGCCTCAAACAAAGCCCTGGATTCGAACAATGACTCCCTTAATGTGAAATGTTTAAGGACATCATGAGTTGCTATACAAATACGAGTTGTTTCTATTTACATTTGATGTGATAAGCAATATTGCAGATCTCAGTAGCTTGCAACAACAGTTACCTTCTTCTTCAACAGCACTGGAATCTATTTGATGGATTCTACCATTTAATTTAAATTTCACTGGTTTAAATTTCACATTCAATTTGGGCATTTTATATTCATCAAGACCCAACTTGATTTTGCGAAAGTCTGATAGAGGCATATTAAGGAACTTAACATATTGAGAAATTATAGGTACTTCGCAAATTCCATACTTTCTGTTCATGCATCACTGGTCGTCTAAAGTCACAGAATCTTAGAAAAATAAAGGTAAAACTTAAGTACATTCTATTATTGTTTTGTGTGATGCTTGTTCAAAATTTACAACAGTAACTCTGCATCTTTCTGTTCACCTCATATTAACAGACTTAATGTCTCAGTTCTGAACAGAACTTTAGAAAGTTCAGAAAAATGTACCTAATTTCGAGTAAACAAAAACTACTAATTAAATAGAAATAATACAAGCAACTCACTTGTTGTACTGACATATTAAAAACTAGTTACAAATCTCTCCCAAATTTTAGCTGTCAAGGTTTCCAAGTGAAGAAACAAGAACCTCTGAATTAAAAGGGTATTTTTGCTTAAAACAAACAAAGCTCAACATAGTGACATTATGGTGAGTTAGATTCATACAGCGCAACTTTCTGGTTGTCTCGAAGTTGCCAGCCAGTAGAAAATCAAATCCAACAGAATTCTGTCAATAATAAGTCAAAGTTCTCTACCAGTAAATCTGGATTAGCCAAACTTTGCAAGATGGTCATATGACCAATCCAACCAGTTACAATGGAGGTAGGTCACACAAGAGTGAAATCACGGAGCTCAGAGGAAGCTAATCCTGCTGGGAAGGACAATCACTCTGGCAGAGATGCCGGTCTACAAAGAATTCACCTGTGGATGTTTGGACCGATACAAGGTCAAAGCACTGTAAGATGTGGAAAAAAAACAAAAACAAACAGATTTTTCACATATTTACTGTTTCCATTTAGGATTTTGTTCTGACATACAGCACATGTGTAGGCAATCTGAGTTACACAGGGGCCTTCTTGTCCACCTTGAAGCTCAATTTAATATGCATTTGTTGGTAGATCTCCTGCAATTTGACTCATCATGAAGTGAAAGGATCACCAGTTTGGGTCAACGTAATACTCTTTTCCCTCCATCTGTTAGCAGAGACTGACAATAAACAGAAGGAAATTGAACAGAATTTTTCTCACCCAATCAGTACAGGGTACCTGGAACTAACTGATCCATAAGTTGGTGAAGGCACAGGTGCTCATTGCATTTAAATTAAAAACTTGGAAGGGCTCTGAAGTTACCATAATCTAAATTTTTATTAATTCATTCATGGAAAATGGTGTTACTAGCTAGGCTGAGATTTACTGGACATCCCAATTGCCCTTGACCTAAGCAGCTTGCCAGGTCATTTCAGAGGGTAATTAACAGTTCAACACATTGTAGTGGGTCTGGAGTCAAATGTAGGCCATACCAATTAAGGATAACAGATTTACTGCTCTATTAAAAGGCAGAGCAGGCTCGAGGGGCCAAACAGCCTCCTGTATATCTTTTTTCACCATGGTCTAAAGGACATTCGTGAAATAGATGAATATTTACAATAAGTGACAAGGTTTAACCAACTGATAAGGTCACCAACAGACTAGGTTTTAATTCTAAATTTTTAATGAATTCAATTCAAACATCACCCATTTGCCATGATAGGATTAAAACCCTCACCCTCAGAACATTAGTATGGACAGCAGATTCCACCTCCCCAATTATGGATCAAGAGCTAGAAAATAGTTTCTGATTGCTTTTATTTTGACTCTGACTTTATTTGGCATACACAGAGATAAGGAAGAGGAGCAGGAGTAGGCTTTTCAGCAACATTTCCTTTAAGCTGTTCAGTTGCACACTCATGCAACCACTCCAATGTTCTGTACACTGTGTGATGCTGCTTCTTTAACAAGGTTATGTTGTCCTTGGTTTTTTATCAGAGGGATCGTAAACAGAGGTTTCAGTGCGTCTGCCTTGGATGCATTTTATGGTTAATTAGATTATAGCTAATAGATACTGCCTCAGGAAAATGGCTTTCAAGTTTAAAAAAAACACTTGTACAATGAAAAGGGAGCAGCCAGTTCTCCCAACTCAGCTTTTCTCTGGTCTGGTTTAGTTTAGAACAAAGAAAATTTACAGCCCAGGAACAGGCTGCTCGGCCCTCCAAGCCTGAGCCGATCAAAATGTCTGTCAATTCTTAAGCATCTGTATCCCTCTTCTCCCCGCCTACTCATGCATTTATCCAGGCGCATCTTAAACGAATCTACTGTGCCTGCCTCTACTCCCTCTGCTGGCAAAGCATCCCAAACGCCCACCACCCTCTGGGTGAAGTACTTGCCGCGTGTATCCCCCTTAAACTTTCCACCTCTCATTATTGAATCCTTCACCCTGGGAAAAAGCTTGTCTCTATCCACCCTGTCTACACCCTTCATGATTTTGTAAACCTCAATCAGGTCCCCTCTCAAGCTCCTTTTTTCTAATGAAAATAAACCTAACCTACTCAATCTTTCTTCATAGCTAGCACCTTCCATACCAGGCAACATCCTCGTAAACCTTCTCTGCATCCTCTCCAAAGCGTTCACATCCTTTTATTAATGTGGCGACCAGAACTGTACACAGTATTCTAAATGCAGCCAAACCAATGTCTTGTACAATTTTAACATTACTTGCCAGCTCTTATACTCAATACCCTGTCCAATGAAGGCAAGCATACTATATGCCTTCTTGATCACTCTATCCACCTGTGCAGCAATCTTCAGGGTAGATTGGACCTGCACGCCCAGATCTCTGTGCTCATCAACTTATCTCAAGGCTCTTCCATTCATTATATAATTTGCTCTAGAATTAGTCCAGCCTAAATGCATCACCTGACATTTGGTTTTGGTTTTTAGCAATCTGGCTGTTCAAAGCTGCTGGCCAGTTGTTAGCTGGGAATCCAAAAGAAACAGCTACATGGAAGAAGCTGTTCCATGCTGAATCTCTCTGCATTTCTCTCTCCTGTAAGAATCTGGGTTTGATGTTACCTTTTTTGCCAAGGGGTTGTTGCAGAAATTTGGAACAGCAAGTTGGGATAGTCTGTTGGGTTTTCAGAGAGGTTATGTTATTCTGTATTCTGTTCTCTTTCGTTAGTGTTTCATTCCGTACTCTGTAAATTAATTCTGTTTTGTTTAAAACTGAAGGGTTTTCGCCAACTGCATTACTCCTGCAGTATCCATTGTATAACTGCTCAAAACAACTGGAAAAGTTAGGGTCTGGGCTACCTTCTTTAAATGTTTTGAGGGGGTCTGGCCTGGTCCCAATCAATAGCGGTCAACATCAGCACACCAATCACAACATTGGCTTCAGATTCTGGAAGTCACTATCGCACCCAGGCCTTAGAAGCCCATGCAACAGATAGATAACTAGAAGGAACACTGCCGTTGAGCCTGCTCCACCATTCAATTTGATAATGGCTGGTCTTCTACTTCAAAACTAATTTCCTGCACTCTCTCCACATCCCAATTTGTTTTAAATGTTTGTATGGACTGAAAGCCTTGTTTGTGATATCTTCTATGAATTGGCCCACGTGCAATGATGTGATGGCATCGAAGCATTAATACAATGTCACTGCACCAGTCTCTTTAAATTACAAGACAAGCAGGTGTGAAAATCAGAGGTCCATCTGCTATTTTGAAACAACAATCTATTGAATATATTAATGACCCAACTGCATTTCACTTTTTACTACTCCCTCCATTATTCTGCAACCAAATGAGAAAATGCTTCAGAGAGATTTATGCCAGTATGAGGGCACAAAGGCCTGGTTATGGGGCAATGGCTATACGTAGAAGTCTTTGTGTTTGCTGGTGAAAGTGACAATGGTAATATGGTTTTTGACATTACTCATTTATTATCTTGACACTCACAGGAGAGGAGAGATGAAGAGCAGGGGCCTTTAAATTTAAGGTCATGACTGAGCTGTTGCTCACAGCACAATGTCTCCTTCATGACATTTGACTTTGACACTCAAATGGTCCAGAACTCATTTACACCAATACTTGGCCATCTGGTGCTCAATTTGCCATGCTGAGACAGCAGGCATGGGAGTGAACTGGCCTCTCACTATTCATTTTGCCTCTGTCACCCACTGGAAAATTTTAAATCCAGCAGATTAGATTAGATTACTTACAGTGCGGAAACAGGCCCTTCGGCCCAACAAGTCCACACCGACCCACCGAAGTGCAACCCACCCAGACCCCATTCTCCTACATTTACCCCTTCACCTAACACTACAGGCAATTTAGCTCGGAGTGGGAGGAAACCCGCGCAGACATGGAGAGAATGTGCAAACTCCACACAGTCAGTCGCCTGAGGCGGGAATTGAACCCAGGTCTCTGGCGCTGTGAGGCAGCAGTGCTAACCACTGTGCCGCCAGCATATGTTTCTAAGACAGAAATACAACACTCTTCACTTCTCAAACTTTGTGCAGATTCAGCAACAGGGAAGGAGCTTGACAGTCATTAAACCCAAGAAGGCCCCCATAAACATGTGCCCCTTCCAGATGGAGAACTACTCAATATAGCCACAGTGCGTATGAACTATGTATTGGAAACATAGAACATTACAGCGCAGTACAGGCCCTTTGGCCCTTGATGTTGCGCCGCCCTGTCATACTAATCTGAAGCCCATCCCACCTGCACTATTCCATGTACGTCCATTTGCCTGTCCAATGACGACTTAAATGCACTTAAATTTGGCGAATCTACTACCGATGCAGGCAAAGCATTTCATACTCTTTGTTTCTGAGTAAAGAAACTACCTCTGACATCTGTCTTATACCTATCTCCCCACACTTAAAAGTTGTGTCCCCTTGTGTTTGCCGTCCACATACTTGGAAAAAGGCTCTCCCTGTCCACCCTATCTAACCCTTTGATTATCTTGTATGTCTCTATTAAGTCACCTCTCAATAATCTTCTCTCTAACGAGAACAGCCTCATTGCCCTCAGACTTTCCTCATAAGACATTCCTTCCATACCAGGCAACATCCTAGTAAATCTCCTCTGCACCCTTTCCAAAGCTTCCACGTCCTTCTTATAATGCGGTGACCAGAACTGGACACAATGAAACACTGAAATCATCGTCTTTGAGCCACATCGCCAATTCCATTCCTTACAGACTTGAGCCCTCTCCCTGACAACTGTCTGGAGGTGAACCAAAAATCAAACTGGGACCCATTGCTAAGTGTCATTTCTATAACATCCCAACCTCAGCTCAGTTGCTGCACATCTTTTTGCTACTTCCCCCACACTTTACTATCCCATTGTTCACCTTGACATTCTCAGATGTTTTAACTTCCACAAATTTAAGATAATTAAAAACTCTGCTGCCTGACTAGTAATGCATACTAAGTCACTTATTACAACTGCGTTCAGTGACGTACATAGTCACCCAGTTAAGCAATGTACTGATTTTAAAATTCACAGTACAAAAATTCCAGGCCGAGAAGAAAGTGAGGACTGCAGATGCTGGAGATCAGAGTCAAAAAGTGTGGCTCTGAAAAGCACAACTAGTCAGGCAGCATCTGAGAAGCAGCAGAGTTGACATTTCAAGCATAAGCTCTTCATCAGGACTACTCTCTTCATAATCTGCTTAAACTCCTCCAGGCCCACACTTGCAGAATCTCTGCACTTTTCCAATTTTGGCTTCTTCAGCATCCCCAGTTTTAATCTTTAAAACTGTATCTTCAGTTGCTGACCAGGCCAAGCTCTGGAAAAACCTCACAGTTCCATCTTAAACAACATGATTCCAAACAAACCCATTTCTAAACTGTATGTAAATTTGCTCACTGAGCTGGAAGGTTTGTTTTCAGATGTTTCATCACCATACTAGGTAACATCATCAGTGAACTTCCAGAGGAGCACTGTAGGTATGACCTGCTTTTTACTTTTGTGTTTAGATTTCCTTGGGTTGGTGATGTCATTTCCTGTGGTGGTCAGCTCCTATTAGTTTTAAAGAACAGGAAATGCCATCACCATGGGAAATGACATCACCAACCCACGGAAATCTAAACACAAAAGTAAAAAGCAGATCATCCCAACAGTCATTTCCCATGGTGATGACATTTCCTGTTCTTTTTCTCAGGAGGTGGAAAATGGGATCCACGTCAATGTGTTTTAATGTAGATCAAACACATTGATTTGGATCCCATTTACCACTCCCTGAGAAAACTAATAGGAGCTGACATCACCACAGGAAATGACATCACTGACCCAAGGAAATCTAAACACAAAAGTAAAAAGCAGGTCATACCAACAGTGCTCCTCCGGAAGCTCACTGATGATGTTACCTAGTATGGTGACGAAATGTCTGAAAATAAACCTTCCAGCTCAGCAAGTAAACTTATGTCCAGAACTTCAACCTGAGCTACAAATCTTCTCAAAACTCGCTATCATCTCTAAACTCCCAAGACTTAGGTCTTGGCTCCCCAGTCTGTAACTGGATTGTTGACTTCCTGATCTATAGGCCACAATCAGTAAGAACAGGCGACAGCAAGACTGCATACTCATCCCCCTATTATACACCTTATACATAAATGACTGTGGGGCCAAATTCTGCATCAACTCCATTTACAAGTTTGCTGATGACACTCCCGTTATAGGGTGGATCTCAAACAACGACAAGACAGAATACAGGAAAGAGAGTGAGTGCTCAGCAACATAGTATAAGGACAGCAATCTCTTCATCATCATCAGCAAAACCAATCACTCCAGAAAGCAGTGTCGAGAGCATGTCTCTGTCTGCATGAACGATGCTAAGGTGGAGATGGTCACAAACATCAAGTTCCTAGGAATGATGATCACTAACAATCTGTCCTGGTCCACCAAGATCGATGTGACGATCAAGAAAACACAAAGTCTCTACTTCCTCAGGAGGCTAAGGAAATTCAGCATGTCGTCAAGGACTCTTACAACTTTTTATAGATGCACGATAGAAAGTATCCTATCTGGATGTAACAGTGTGGCATGGCATGTGCTCTTCCCAGGACCACAAGCAACTAGAGAGAGCCCAGTCCATCACGTAAACCAGCTGCCCATCCATTGACTCCATCAATACTTCCCACTGCCTCGGGAAAGCAACCAACATAATTAAAGACCCCCTCGCACCCCAGTTGTACTCTCTCGCACGCTCTTGCATCTGGCAGATGATATAAAAGATTGAATGCATGTATGAATAGATTCAAGAATAGCTTCTTTCCCACTGTTATCACTTTTGATGTCTCAAATGTTAATTCTGATCGCTTTCTCTCTCTGCATGTTCTTCCAGCTGTAGCACTGTACAGGTAGTTCTGCTATTACGCAGTAGCTGCATTCCTGTGCAGCTCCATGCTACACAAAAATCGCATTATACAAATCACATTTAAAGTTGGCTATGCTGCAGCCAACACACACTTTAAAAGTTTGCACCTTAGAAACAACAATCCCTATTTGACACAATCGCATTCCCTCAAATTCGTGTTATAGCAGAACAACCTGTATTCTGCTTCTCTGATGCATTTTATAAAGGTACAATCTGCCTGTACTGCGTGCAAAACATCATATTTCACTATCACGGTACATGTGACAACAATAAAGTCAATAAAGTTCTTTCTGCATACCTTGCTTTCATCCTTTAAGGCACTTTTAAAATTTAACTTCTAGACAAAGCTTATGACCATCTAATCTTATATGTCACGGTGTGGCTTGGTGTCAGATTTTGTTTGATAAAATTCCTCTGAAGGAACTTGGGACTTTACTTTGTTAAAGACACTATAAAAACACATCTTTATATATCAGAACCTGGATCTCTTTATCACTTGTACACACAAGGAACTAGAGACTTGCTAAACATGATGGGCAGAAGTTATGTATCAACTTTAGAGATGGATTAATAGATTCTTAGTACTTTATTTATGGTGGATCATTAACATTAATTTTCTTCACATTTTAATCAAGCGTCATTTCAATATTTTCCAAAATGTAAAAATTTGGGAATTAAAACAAAGATCATTCAATATTTATAAAAATCCTCATTATCAAACATTTCTGTAGAATAGCACGAAAATATCTATCATGTGATAGCAAACAATAAAAGCTAGCTCTCTTTTAATAAAGAAGCGTAGTTGTACAAAGGATCAGTCGTGATCCCAGTATTGGTAAAATAAGCTCAAAAAGAACAGCAATAGAAGTGTCAGCTTGTGTTCCTAATATTAAATGCTAGAGTCCTGCTGGCATGGAACTAAGAAAACTCAGATTCCAACTTTAACAGAACTTTCAGTGCTTGCTTTCAAATGCTATGTGGACAGTTTCTATTGATGCGTACAGCCTCAAAAAAAATAAGCTTCACCCATGTGAGGAAAGGTCATTTTACAAAAAGAAATTATTCACAGGATGGGAGTCTTCCTTGCGAGGGCAGCATTTATTGTACATTCCAACTTGAAAAGGAAACGGTAAGCCACCTTCTTAAACTTCTGCAATCCAGGTGCTGTAGGTATACCCACAGTGCCTGTGAGAAGGGAGACCCATGACTTTGACTAGCAGCAAGAGAACAACAGTGGTATAGTTGCAAGTCAGAATGGCCTGTAGCTTGGAGAGGAGCTCATTCCCACGCACATTCTACTTTTGTTTCTTTAGGTGGCAAGTCATTGGAGTTTTGAGTATATTGCTCTCATTAAGAAAATATTTAAATATATTTCACTACTTTTGACTGTGGAAGCATTCGGTGAAGTGGTGAAAGATAACCAGGTTGCCTCAAATGTGGTATGGATTTGTGTTAAGAAATGTGTAAAATGCAATCCCCAACAAACTATCAAAAACAAATGAAGTTTACCCAAAGGATACTCAGTATGCTCATGGACTCGCTGCCAGGATAGATCAGGCATCCTTCTTCTAAACAGGCTTCTTTGGAGAAAGGACAGTATACCAGAGCACCACCAGTGGCAGACTGATCAAACAGAAGTTTGTTTCTTTGAATCTTCATTTCTTCATGAATGTTTTCTGCCAACAAGCTTGGTGGAATATCAAAAATACACTCCCGCAACAACATATTTAAAAGTCTTGCTTGCATACTTCTACAAGAAAGTGGGCACCTATAAAAATTATGAAGTGCATAAACAGAAGAATGTGAAATAGATAGTCACCTATACATTTTTGCAGGTCCTAACATTTACATGCAGTAGGACATGCAATGCAATGTTACAATTATACTTAGCCATATATTACTTTTCAAACAACTTTGGTGAATTCTTAAAAGAACGTAGGTCAAAGGCCATTCTGAATATTGATTTTCATACTTAGAAAATCTAATCCTATAACTCAGCAAATGCAATTTAAATGTTCATACATACCTAAAAAACTCAATACTCAAAGGCTGTCATTTAGAGCTAATGTATACGGCATGTTTACTTTTTACATTACTCTGTATTTTGTTAAAATGAATTTGATGACATCAGTAAAATGTAACCTGGACAAATCATTCAGCATATCTGGCAAGGGATCTCTTTTTCTAGAAACCAACATTACAATATGTATCAAAAATAGAAATTCTTGAAGAAACTCAGGTCTGGTAGTATCTGTGCAGAGAAAACAGTTAATATTTCAGGTCTTGTGACCCTTTTTCAGAACTAGTAAAACGTGGTATACATCCTGAAGACTGGGGAATGGGAGAATTTTTTTTTAACAACATGTATACTGAACAGGATATAAATTCTAATGCCACTTACTCTTTTTGCTTTACTTGCTCTGTGAACGCCCTCAGATGGTTTACACTTATTGCGGTCTGTCTTGCTTTTCCCTTGAAAGAAGAACATTCTGATGACAAGAGTTTTTAATATCCAAGCTCTCTGTACTTACTATATTAAACATATAAGGTCTAGCAGACTAAAGCTGTTCAAATTTGGTGTGGTCCATAACACCAAGATAGCTGAAGAATAACAGGAGATGTAGGCTACAGAGGCTGAAATGCCGAAACTAGTCAAACCACACAGCCAGACTGGTCATAGTATTAAAAGCCTAATAGCCAAATACATACTTTCAGACTTACAACCTTGTGTAAGTACAGCAGGAACAAGAATAAATCATACAATTCATTTTGTTCATCATGAAATTGTTATAATTTTATTAAATTCTTGTAATCACTTTACAAAAAACAAAACCAATCCTTACCCTGAGGGGATATTCTCCAAAATAGAAGTTCTCCTCTAGAAGTTTGCCCATTGAACTGAAGGCATCATTACGGTGATCAAGAAAGAAATTAGCCATCTTCAAAATTATGAAAAGCAAGTTGACAGAGGATAAACATATTTGCATAATAGAAGCAACTCAAATTGTTATACCTCTCCTGGTCATCAACTAGTTTATAGATTGTTTCACATTATGCTATTCCTTTAGCATGTTGCAACTATTACATCACATTCCAGTAAATAAACAAACTAACTCATGTGCCTGCGCTAAACTATTTTAATAGAATGGAATATCAGATTTAGTGATATGAATGCATCATAACTCAGACCAAATAATGAAGTCATTGATCACAAAAAGATCCATATAGCCTTTATGAATAGAAATTGAAACAGGTGTAGATTTAACACAGACTATCACTGAGTAAAAAATGAGGTCTGCAGATGCTGGAGATCACAGCTGCAAATGTGTTCCTGGTCAAAGCACAGCAGGCCAGGCAGCATCTCAGGAATAGAGAATTCGACGTTTCGAGCATAAGCCCTTCATCAGGAATGAGAGAGAGTAGCCAAGCAGGCTAAGATAAAAGGTAGGGAGGAGGGACTTGGGGGAGGGGCGATGGAAGTGGGATAGGTGGAAGGAGGTCAAGGTGAGGGTGATAGGCCGGAGTGGGGTGGGGGCGGAAAGGTCAGGAAGAAGATTGCAGGTTAGGAGGGCGGTGCTGAGTTGAGGGAACCGACTGAGACAAGGTGGGACAACCCAACCGACAAGGTGGGACAACCGACTGAGACAACCCAACCTCCACTCCTGGCACCTTCCCCTGCAACCGCAGGAAATGTAAAACTTGCGCCCACACCTCCACACTCACTTCCCTCCAAGGCCCCAAGGGATCCTTCCATATCCGCCACAAGTTCACCTGTACCTCCACACACATCATCTATTGCATCCGCTGCACCCGATGTGGCCTCCTCTATATTGGTGAGACAGGCCGCTTACTTGCGGAACGCTTCAGAGAACACCTCTGGGCCGCCCGGACCAACCAACCCAACCACCCCGTAGCTCAACACTTTAACTCTCCCTCCCACTCCACCGAGGACATGCAGGTCCTTGGACTCCTCCACCGGCAGAACATAACAACACGACGGCTGGAGGAGGAGCGCCTCATCTTCCGCCTGGGAACCCTCCAACCACAAGGTATGAATTCAGATTTCTCCAGTTTCCTCATTTCCCCTCCCCCCACCTTGTCTCAGTCGGTTCCCTCAACTCAGCACCGCCCTCCTAACCTGCAATCTTCTTCCTGACCTCTCCGCCCCCACCCCACTCCGGCCTATCACCCTCACCTTGACCTCCTTCCACCTATCCCACCTCCATCGCCCCTCCCCCAAGTCCCTCCTCCCTACCTTTTATCTTAGCCTGCTTGGCTACTCTCTCTCATTCCTGATGAAGGGCTTATGCTCGAAACGTCGAATTCTCTATTCCTGAGATGCTGCCTGGCCTGCTGTGCTTTGACCAGGAACACATTTACAGACTATCACTGGTCAATTATCATGAGAATGAAGGGTCATAGAGAATCATGGTTTTTATAATGAATTATCGAAAATTGTTCTTCAATTTCTGAACTATATCTCAACATAAAATAAAACGTTTCATGCAAATATACCTGTTCCGTGAAATTAAGTGCACCCATTGTCATTTCATTCCTTTCTCCAGTTGTCATTAGCCTCCCAGTATAAGTTAGATCTTCCAGGCTTGCTGGCCGAAACTTGCAAACTTAAGCGGAAAGAGAAAATATCGAGTTTCGGAATAAATAACAGGAAAAAATACATACAGAAGTTAGACGTTCCATCAGAGGTCACTACATGAACAAAATATCTTTAAAAGTAAATTGGAATTTAAAAAGTAATAGAGCATTTAAATGACTTTTTGTTTAACTAACAGTGCTTATTTCATGGATAGCAAAATTATAATAAGACCATACTGAGAATGTGTAGAGGGTATGAGCAGGTAGGGAAAGAGTTAAGTTTTGACTTTTGTTTCACAAAACATCAGATCAGATAAGAACTCGTAATAAACAATGAGGTGCTGGAGGGACAGGTAGTGGGCTGACAAGGTGAAAAAGCATTCATTATGTAAAACCATTTAACAAGATCAAGAAGCATTTGGTATGTAAAGTCATTTGACAAGGTGAAAAGTATTCATTACATGAAGCGAGTTATTCATTGTGTAACAACAGATGGCTTAATCTTTACTATTGACACTTGCTGATTGTAGTGGTCACCCAATGAGTATGTATGTTGCCTTACCTGGATGCTCCTCCCTGCAAGTGACTATATTACTCATTAAGACACTGCTGCTCGAGAGAAGACAGAACTCATGTCTCTGTGCACGTAGGCGGTCATTCTCTCTCCCTTCAGGGCCCAGAATAAAAATGGAGGCAAAACTATACTGTGTCTCTGAGCGTTTTGCTTCAACTGAGACAAGAAAGGGACAATACGATGTAGGACCAGAAACAGGCCTTTAAGCCATGAATCTGTTCTGCCATTCATGAGATCATAGCTCATCTGAAGGGCTTTTGCCCGAAACATCGATTTTACTGCTCCTCGGATGCTGCCTAAACTACTGTGCTCTTCCAGCACCACTAATCCAGAATCTGGTTTCCAGCATTGTTTTTACCTATCAATCCTCAGTTCCACTTTACCATCTTATCCCCAAATTTCACTCAATTCCCTTACAGATTAAGTATATTCAAGGTTGAGACAGACAGATTGCTACTGACCCAGCTCTGACTGTGCTCTGTGGTCGAGAATTCCAGATTGACTATCCTCAGAGAAAAAAATTTCTCATCTTGGTAAGATTAGGGAGAGGTAGGTTGATATTCCAGGGCATGTCAATATTAAGGAAGTAGTGGTGTTAGATGTCTCGAAAAATATTAAAGTAGATAAGCCCCCAGGGCCTGATGGGCTCGACCCCAAGATCTGACAGGATCAGAGGTTGAGGAACGGCCTGATAGAAGTATATAAAATTATGAGAGGAATGGATAGGATGGATAGTCAGTGTCTTTTCCCAGGGTGGTAATGTCAAATACTAGGCTTTAGGGTGAAAAAGAGAAAGCTTTTTTTTAAACAGAAGGCGTACCTGCCTAAAACTCGCGTCCAGAGAAAGTGGTTAAAGCAAGTACAATAACAACATTTGAGGCATTTAGACAGACACATGATCAAGCAGAGAATAGAGGGATGCAGAAAATGTGTGCAGATGGGATTAGTTTAAAATGGCATCATGGTCAGCACAAACACGACGGGCCAAATGGCCTGTTCGAGTCCTGGACTGTTCTATGTTCCATCTCTGCTTTCATGGTTGACCGCTTACTCTGAAATTATGCACTCTGGTGCGAGACTCTTCCACAGGGGATACAACCTTTCTGCATTTACCATGTTTCAAGGTCACTTCCATTATTCAAAATTCTGACTACAAGTCCAACCTACTCATCTCTCCTTGTAAGTCAATCCCTCCAAACCTAGAATCAACCTGGTGAAGTTTCTCTGGACTGCCTCCAATCTTTCCTTAGATAAAGGGACTAAAATTATTCATGGTAATCCAGGTCTCTCTGCCTAGAGCTTTAGCAACAACTCCCTGTTTTATACTCCAATCTCTTTCAAATAAAGGCCATCTATTTGCCTTCCCTATTATCTGGTGAACTTGGATCATGTAGAGTGAACGCACTTTTATGAAAGAAAATTTGAAGTTTTTTTTAAAGTGTATAAAGTAGATAGATAATGGAGAATCAGTGGATGTTGTATATTTGGATTTTCAAAAGTCATTTGCCACACAATAGGTTATTATGCAAAGTTACTTGCATTCTTCGAAGACAGAATAGACAGAAAACAACATAGGAACAAATGAGCTGCTTACAGAATACAGACAGTAATTAGTGGAATGCTTCAAAGATTAGTACTTCGGTCTAAATTATTGGGTGTTAACTATGACTCTTTACTTACAGTGTGGAAACAGGCCCTTTGGCCCAACAAGTCCAAACCAACCCGCAACTCACCCAGATCCATTCCCCTACATTTACCCCTTAACCTAACAGTACGGGCAATTTAGCATGGCCAATTCACCTAACCTGCACATTTTTAGACTGTGGGAGGAAACCCACGCAGACACGGGGAGAAGGTGCAAACTCCACACAGTCAGTCACCTGAGCTGGGAACCCTCAGTTGGCAGCTGTGGGTTTAAGTCGTGTTCCCTGAACAAAGGAAAGGTGTCACTTCAGTGCAGTACAGAGGCAACATTGCACCTTTGGAGGTGCAATTTTTAAGAAAAAGAATGAAGCCAAGGTTCTGTCTACCCTCTCAGGTACATATTTGAAATAATGTCATGGAACATTTTCATAAGAACGAGGGAGTTATTCCCAGTGTTATGGCCAATACTGATCCCTCTATCGACATCACAAAATAGAATCAGGTCATTATAATATCCGGTATGAAGGGATCACAAGCAAAAGTTCAACAGGTTGGCACTCTACTCACTGGAGTTGAGAAGAATGAGAGGTGATTGCATTCTAATCCTAGACTCTCCCAAAAGGCAAAGTCACAGAATTAAAGAGCACTAATTTAAGACTGCAATGAGGCAGAGTCTTTGGAATTGAGTCTTTAGTATTCCTTGCTGCAGAGACCTGTGGGAGAAGAGTTCTTGTGTATAGTTGAAGCTGATTTAGATTCTTGATCAGCAGGTGAATCAAGGATTATGGGAAATGGGCAGGAAAGTGGACATGAGGAGTGTCAAAGCAGCCATGATCCTACTGAGTGGCAGAGCAGGTTCGAGGGGTCTTATTCCTAAATTGCTGTCACTGGGATTAGCTGAGCACAAATTAGCTGCCATGTTTCTATATTACAACATCTGCACTTCAAAAAATATTTTATTGACTGCAAAGGACGTTGGTATATTCGGTGGTTATCAAAAATGCTACAACAATGGAAATCTCTTCTTTTTACAATCTATGCCAATGACTTACAAGTGTAATTTATCTAAGATTGCTGAGAAAGTAAGCGCTGAAGAAGATATAAAGATCAAGATGGTGGCAAATGGAGTATAATATGGCAGTGTTTTGTCACCCACTTTGATAGGAACAAGAGAAAACAAAAAGATAATTTTTTTGGTGGGTAAGGCACTGGAAGATATTTGATTTGTGTGGTTTACTACACTAGCTTTTCCATGAGGCACTGGTTGGTACATTGAGATATAGTGAGAGCTGAAGATGCTAGCGAGTCAGAGTAGATGAGTGTGGCACTGGAAAAATCACGTCAGGGAGAATCTAAGGAGCAGGAATCGACATTTCAAGCAGGAGCCCTGATGAAGGGTACTGCCTGAAATGTCAACTCTCCTGCTTCTCAGACACTACCTGGCTCGCTGTGTTTTTCCCAGTGCCACACTCTATCTACATTGGTCATAAATTGCTGACTTGATCAATCCACAGCAACATGATCACACCCATCTTTGCAACACCAGAAACGGCTGAGTCTTGGTAAGTATTGAAGCTTATTCATTCCATATTATGGGTCTCTGCACAGATTGAAGCAACCACATACAAAGGTGACTGTCAGGATAAAAGCAGTGTTGGGTACATTTTTCAACTCTTATTAGAATTGTATATCGTGCTTCTGTGAATGGAGTCCATTTTCAACGTACGGACAATGAAGATTACTACTCAAGCAATCGTCACAGCACAGCAGCAGGTATGGCAAAGATATCCGCCGTGTATGGCAACACAAAGAACAACTCGCACCCGATGACCAGGATTTTACCCTAAACGGACAGGGAGCACTGCTCACGTCTAGTTTTTGTTTCACCATAGCTATCTGCTCTTTTCAAAGAAATGTACTTCTAACCACAAGTTCATCATGGAGTGGTCTGCATATAACATCTGAGGCCCTGCAGGAAAAGGAGATAGTAAATTCTGTTTGATGGTTCCTCGAGAAGACTCAAAAACTTTTGGCAAAATGCCTCATCTCCAGATTTTTCAAACAAGCAGCAAGAAATAGCTGGCCGGTGGTGAGAAAGGCCCTCCTACTACACATACCACCTTCAGGGTGGCTGCAATGGGGAAGATCCCATTAGATGGAAAATGCCTCTATAAAGAAGGTCTCATGCAGGGATGCAGTGGTTTCATCCCAAGCAGGACTATGATGCTGTTCCCAGAATGTGCACTGAGACAAACAGTACGTACAGCCATAGAGTCATCAACTCAGTGAAAGATGCTCTTCGGTCAGTTTAAAACTTGCTAGCCTTCCAGTGCAAGGAGCAGTCCACATCCAAGTGTTGCAGACTGGCACATTCCAACATTCACGTGTTAAGGGACCCAGTAGAACTTGGGGCAGCTGCCATAGAGGTGCATTGAGGAAATAACACAGTTCAAGGCCTTTCAGTTATAGTGTAATGTATAGAAACAGTCAGGTTAGATGCATCACATGGAAAATATATTGTAAATATCTAAAGTGCTGCAACTGTATTGAGGCATCTGTTTGCAACATATTGTAGGGAGAAATTATTAATTTTACTGTGCTTTGCTCAACTTGAAATGTTTTGAATATACATTTAAAATGTTGTGAATATTTTTGGAAAAAGATAGATTTGTGTGCCTTTGCATATGAATTGTTGAAAATTAACAGAAGTACAGTAAGGAATTAAGAAGAAATAAGATCCTTAGTTTTATATGGAAGGCCCTGCAATAAAGTCTTGCTGCAATTATATGGGGCTTGAGGGATTGTAGTTCAGAGTGTGGTGTTGGAAAAGCACAGCAGGTCAGGCAGCAGCCGAGGAGCAGGAGAATCGATGTTTCGGGCATAAGCTCCTGATTAAAGGGCTTATGCCCAAAACGTCGCTTCCCCTGCTCCTCAGATGCTGCCTGACCTGCTTTGCTTTTCCAGCACCACACTCTTGACTCTGATCACCAGCATCTGCAGTCCTCACTTTCTCCTCCTTGAAGGATTGTAAACAATCTTTAGTGTCTATACTTGAGGAAGGATACAGTTGTAACAAAGGGGAAACAAACATTTACTTCATTGATTCCAGGAATGTATAGGTTGTCCTGTAAGCAAGAGTTCAGTAGAAATGGCCCGTTTAAAATAGGGGACATCCACTGAAACAAACGAAAAAGGGGAAATATCAGAGGCTGTTTCCCTGGCTGGAAAATATAAAATTAGGAATCGTAATCTCAGAATAAAACGGTTATCAATTTAGAACTGCGATGAGAGGAAATACCTTCACTCAGACTGTGAATATTTGAAAAACTCTAACTTAGATGGCTGTAGATTACTAGTCATTGAGTTGGTGAATACGCGTTGCTGCTATTGAGCATTGGTAGTATGAGAAAGGACTGTCAGCTAACATACAGGGGTGCGCCAAGACTTCTATAGGCATATAAACAGTTAAAAGAAGGTCAAAGGAGAAGTACGGTCAATGAGGAACCAAAATGAGGATTTACACCTCAAGACAAAGTCTCCAGTGAGGTGTTAAACGAATACTTTATGTTTGCCTTTACTTAAATCAGAAGAACCTATCCAGGCCATGATGACAGTCACTAAATGGGTTCCAAATTGATAGGGCAAAAGTGTTAGACTGACTGTCGGTACCTGGACTGATGAGATGCATCTGACAGTTAGAAGGAAGTGAGTGTGAAAATTGCAGGGACACTGATCACAATCTGTCTTCCCTAGATTTGGGGGGAGTTGTCAGATCGGAACTTTGCAAACATTATAAGCTTTCTTGAATACGGCTGTAAGGATGAGCCCAGTAATTACAGTCATGTCAGTTTAACTTCAGTGATAGGAAGCTTCTGAAGACAATTATTCAAGATAGAATTAATAGTTACATGGAAAAAGATGGGTTGATTAGGAAGAATCAGCATGAAGGGCCTTCTTGTGGTGCAGTGGGAGTGTCCCTGTGTTGTGGACAAAGAGCCTGGGTTCAAGTCTCACCTACCCCACGGTTGTGTAATAATATCTCTGAACAGGTTGGTTAGAAAATTAGGTTAAAATATTTTCCTTGGACCATGTATATATGGGATGTGGGCGTTTGCACTCCCTTTCTGATTTTCTTAACAACCTCCTTCTCTGTTTTTGATTGCACTTCAGTCCCACGTTCCTGATCTTCGGGCACCCGGTACAGAGGGGGGACGGCAGGTCTGAAGACCACCTCGTGGGTCTGCTTATGGGCCTGACCAAACTGGCCATAAACAGGTCCAGGCAGCGGGCCACGGAGGGAGCCGTTAGAGCCGACAGTCTGCCCGTCTTCCGCAGTTACGTTAGAGCTCGGGTGTCTCTGGCGAAGGCGCACACCGTGTCCACCAACACCCTTGAGCTGTTCAGGTGGAGAGGTGGGTGCCGCAGGGAGTGGAGTGCATTATGTCCCCCTCCAATTCTAATTTGATTTAATCCCTGCCCTCCCCTTCACTGTTTGATGACGCAGCATTGCCCTTTGATGTGAAGGGCATTGCTTGTCACTGACCACTTGGGTGTTTCTTTTCTTCCTGGAGGTGGAAACTGAATAAAGATTTGGACACCTTGTGTCTTTCACTGTGTCTCACACCTGCACACACACAACATGGGTGCTGGGGAAAAACTAATAATAAAATAAGCACTACCGCAGTTAGGCAGTAGTATGGGTAAGGAAGAAAAATAAACAGGAGCGTCATGGGTTCTGAAAAAAAAAGAATCAGCATGGATTTCTAAGGCAGAAATCATGTTTATCTAAACTTATTGCAGAATTTGAAGAGATAATAATGTTCAAACAGGTAATGCCATTGATGTGGAGTACATGAACTTTCAGAAAGTGTTTGGTACACAACAGACCTGTGAGGAAAGTTGTAGGACGTGGCATAAAGGGGTCATGAGCAACGTAGATGCAAATCTGGATGAGTGATAGGAAGCCTGGAATAATGGTCAACAGATATTTTTTGGGATGGAGAAAGGTTTGTAATGGAGCTCCCCAGGGGTTAGTATTGGGACCCCTGCTTTTCTTGATATCTATTATATCTTGGTGTACAGAGAACAATTTAAAGTTTGCAAAAGATGCAAAACATGGTAGACTTATAAACAGAGAAGAACAGTTTAGAACACCAAAAAACACACACACATGTTGGTGCAGTGGGTGAGTAGGTAGCAGATGCATTTCAATGCAGAAAAAAAGTGAGGTGATGCATTTCATAGAGATGTACAGGACGGAAACAGACCCTTTGGTCCAACTCATCCACGCTGACTAGATATCCTAAACTGACCTAGTCCCATTTTCCAGCATTTGGCCCATACCCCTCTAAACCCTTCTTATTCACGTATCCAGAGAAAGTGAGGACTGCAGATGCTGGAGATCAGTCGAGTGTGTGGTGCTGGAAAGGCATAGCAGGTCAGGCAGCATCCGAGGAGCAGGAGAATCAACGTTTCGGACATAAGGACTTATGCTGGAAGTGCTGATTCTCCTGCTCCTCAGATGCTGTCTGACCTGCTGTGCTTTTCCAGCACCACACTCTCGACTATTCATGTACCCACCTCGATACCTTTTAAATGTTTTAATTGTATCCACCTCCACCACTTCCTCAGGTTGCTCATTTCGTACACACACCACCCTCCACATGAAAAAGTTGTCCCTCAGGTCTCTTTTAAATCTTTCCCCTTTCACCTTAAACCTATACCTTCTAGTTTTGGTCTCCCCTACCTTGCAAAAATCGTGGATGGGAGACAATCGTGGTAGTAATTGCTGCTTCTTTTTTTTGAGGGCTTCTTTTCAATGCTGGAAGTAATTTCCTTACTTTCTTGGAGCAGTAATTACTGTTTTTATAAAGTTTGCATTTTTTGAAACTTTTAAGAAGAAAATCAAGAACAATGATACCTTAAATGGGAGGAAATAGAGAGAGAGAGAGTTGGAGACGAACTTTCAAGATAGCGACCACGTGGCGAGAGTGAAGGGCTGAGGTGGCACAGTGGCTCAGTAATTAGTACTGCTGCCTCACGACACCAGGTACCTGGGTTCAATTCCCACCACGACCACTTGTGTGGAGTTTGCACATTCTCCCCATGTCTGCGTGGGTTTCCGCTGGGTGCTCAGGCTTCCTCCCACGATCCAAAGATGTGCAGGTCAGGTGAATTGGCCATGCTAAATTTCACATAACGTTAGGTGCATTAGTCGGGGTAAATATAGGGTAGGGGAATGGGTCTGGGTGTGTTACTCTTCAGAGGATCGGTGTGGACTTGTTTGGCCAAGGGGCCTGTTTCCATACTGTAGGGAATCTAAACCAACAGAAGTAGCAGTGCACTTTCACAGCTGACTAACTGCAAACATTTGGTCGGAAGATCATTGAAAAACATCAAATAGAGTGCACAACCGTTGTTCCATCTAATCTTTGCAGCTACACTGTTGTTCCGTTGGATTCGGAAGTTGCTTCTGTGCACAAACCTTGGAGGTCTACACGACAAAAAGAAAATAAACGGAGCATAGGTACAATTCTAAAGGGGGTGCAGCAGCATTCCATTTGCAATTCACTGTCAATGAATTTCGGGGACAATAACATTAAACTCGCCTTCCATCACATTCGCCTCTATATCCATTTGTTTGTGCAAGAGTCTTTTCCTTTAACCCATCTCTGATACTGTCCACCTAGATCCCACCCACTGGCCTTTACATGCACCCAACCGGTTCAGAGAACTGTTCAAGTGACATGGCATCTTAATTTCTCTACCCACTCACCCATTCAAAACTATCTTCCTCTGAAGAAAAAGGCCTGAAGATTCAACATTCACCAACACCGTCCTCTGCCTGGCTGAGCTCATCCTCATTTTCAGCAACTTCTCCTTTTACTTCAGATCAAAGGGGTAGCCATGGATACACACATGAACCTCTGCTATACCTGTTATGGTATACGCATATGGTATTCCTTATTCCATTCCTACTCGGGTTAGTCTCCACAACTGCTTCTGTTTCTCATGCAGAATTGTAAAATGTTAACAATTTTGCTTTTAATTTCCACATGCTCTCACATTCACCTGGTCCATCTGACTCCTCCTTTCCCTTTCTGGACATCTGTTTCCATTTCTTAGGATAGGTTGGCCACTGATATCCACTACAAACCCACTGACTTCCACAGTTACCTAGACTATAAAACCTCACACCGTGCTTCTTCTAAAGCCTCTATTCCATTGTCCCAATTTCTCTATCTCTCACATCTCTTTTGATGATGCTACCTTCCGCAGAGAGTGGGGGGGGGGGCCTCAGAAACATCCACCTTTTGCCTCAACCAAGAATTCCCCAGTTCCCCACCACTATGGTTGGTAATAGATGGGATATATACATTAGGGTGTCAAGACGCATACTGGGTAGGTGCTTTGCAGAATACCTACACTCTATCCACAAAAATGACCCCAAGGTTGCAATTGCCTGCCTCTTCAATACATCACTATGTTCCCTAGCCAACATTTCTGTCTTGGGCTTGCTGTAGTGTTTCAGCAAGGCTCAGCACAGGCTGGAGGAACAACATCTCATTTTCGACTTGATAACTCTGTGGTCTTCAGGGCTCAGTATAGAGTTCAATAATTTGAGAGCCTGACCACTTTCCTCCATTAACTTTATCCACCCCCCAACCCAGTCATCACATGGACTGCTTTCAGTACAGCCAATCCATTTCCACCTAATTATGATCCCTGTAATCACATTTTCTTTATCCCTAGCGTATTATCATCCATTCCTTTGTCTGCCTAATTGTCATCCTGTCTCTTTGAGTTCCATCTCCATCTTTGAGCTCACTTCTTTCCTCCATCTCCCTATCTTCAGTGTATTTGCCACCACTTCCTTGCTATTATTGATTCTGAAGAATAGACACTGGACTTGAAACATTAACTTTGCTTTCTCTCTACATATGCTGTGAGTCCTGATCAGTTTCTCCAGCAATTCGTATTCTGAGAACTTAATACCCAAGTTAAGGTTTGCATTGCAGATCACTGACCTTTTTGTTCCTCGTTATGATGAAAGGGTGTCAGTCTGAAACTCAACTCAACCTTTTGGTCCAGGTACCTGACCACAGAGTCATAGAGATGTACAGCACGGAAACAGACTCTTCGGTCCAACCCGTCCATGCTGAGCTGATATCCCAACCCAATCTAGTCCCACCTGCCAGGCCCATATCCCTCCAAACCCTTCCTATTCATATATCCATCCAAATGCCTCTTAAATGTTGCAATTGTACCAGCCTCCACCACTTCCTCTGGCAGCTCATTCCACATACGTACCACCCTCTGCATGAAAATATTGCCCCTTAGGTTTCTTTTATATCTTTCCCCCCTCACCCTAAAACTATGCCCTCTAGTTCTGGACTCCCCGACTCAAGGGAAAAGACTTTGCCTATTTACCCTATCCATGCCCTTCATAAGGTTTTAAGGTCACCCCTTCAGCCTCCGACATTCCAAAGAAAACAGCCCCAGCCTGTTCAGCATCTCCCTGTAGCTCAAATCCTCCAACGGCCTGGAATGGTGATAGGCATTTGGAAGTTATTGGGCTAGTGTAGATTAGGTAGGATTCGGTCGGCGCAACATCGAGGGCCGAAGGGCCTGTACTGCGCTGTATCTTTCTATGTTCTATGTAACCCTGGCAACATCCTTATAAGTCTTTTCTGAACCCTTTCAAGTTTCACAACATCTTTCCGATAGGAAGGAGACCAGAATTGCACATAATATTCCAACAGTGGCCTAACCAATGTCCTGTATAGGCGCAACATGACCTCCTAACTCCTGTACTCAATAGTCTGACCAATAAAAGAAAGCATACCAAACACCTTCTTCACCATCATATCTACCTGCGACTCCACTTTCAAGGAGCTATGAACCTACACTCCAAGATCTCTTTGTTCAGCAACACTCCCTAGGACCTTACCATCAAGTGTATAAATCCTGCTAAGATTTGCTTTCCCAAAATACAGCACCTCACATTTATCTGAATTAAACTCCATCTGCCACTTCTCAGCCTATTGGCCCATCTGGTCAAGATCCTGTTGTAATCTGAGGTAACCCTCTTCGCTGTCACTACACCTCCAATTTTGGTGTCATCTGCAAACTTACTAACTGTACCTCTTATGCTCACAGTCAAATCATTTATGTAAATGACAAAAAGTAGACGACCCAGCACTGATCCTTGTGGCACTCCACTGGTCACAGGCCTCCAGTCTGAAAAACAACCTTCCATCACTACCTTTGAGCCAGTTCTGTATCCAAATGGCAGCTGAAGGTTTTTGAACCTTGCTTTATTCCAAAATATTCAGTATCTGTTGCATCTTGCTTCTGTTCCCACTATAACCATCTTCTCACATGGTGAGAAACTGCATAGCAAATGCCTAAAGTAAAATGGTGGCGATGAAAAGTTAAGCTAAACAAACTGTTTTCATGATAATGCTTTCATCCATGAGCTCTCATAAGTTTTTTACTCACACATAAAGCTACTGACAATGTAGCTGATTAATGAAATCAACTTTGCATTACCTGTTTTGGCTGGAAGAAGTGGAAGTGCAATGGGTTCCAATGGCTCCCAATTCTCTTGCTTCAGACTTTTCAGAGCTGACCATTTTAATTCAGTTTCCTGCAACAACAGTTGTGTGCATATATAAAGGAAAAATTCAAATGGCTTGATTCAAAGAAAACGTGATTTTAAAAGATTTAAAACAGTTGCTTTCTAGTGCAGAACCTGAATTTTGTGGACAAATGACATGTGGCTGAAGATAGGTAAAAGTAGGCAAAAGTAAGGACTGCAGGTGCTGGAAACCAGAGTCTAGATTAGAGTGATGCTGAAAAAGCATAGCAGGTCAGGCAGCAGCTGAGGAGCCCTGATTCCTGATGAAGGGCTTTTGCCCGAAATGTCGATTTTCCTGGTCCTCAGATGCTGCCTGACCTGCTGTGCTTTTCCAGCACCACTCTAGTCCAGACTCATGTTGCTGAAGATCCTGCAGTCATCAGGACAAATGCAAGAATGCAAATTTCAAATGGGTACAATAATTTATTCTACAGGAGATAAAGAGTGCTGACTGATTGGAAAATCAACTTGTATGATCAAATGATTTTTAAAACGTCTCTTTTCAACAATACGGTCAATAGGTATAGGTGCAGAATTAGGCCATATGGCCCATGAAGGCTGCTCCACTATTCAAACATTGCTGATACATTTCTTAACCCCACTCTTCTGCCTTCTCCTGGTAACCCTTGATCCCCTTACTAATTAAGAGCCTATCTTAAATATACTCAAGTGACCTAGCTTCCACGACTTTCTGTAGCAATGCGTCCCACAGATTCATCACCCTCTCACTGAAGAAATTCCTCATCTCAATTCTAAAGGGTCATCCCTTCACTCTGTGGTCATTCCCTATTCTCTATAAACATGTTCTCTATGTCCACACCATTCAGGTCTCTCAGTATTCTCTAAGTTTCAATGAGATCCCTCCCATCTTTCTAAACTCCAGCATGTACAGACCCAGAGTCCTCAACCACTCCTCACATGACAAACCCCTCATCCCCAGGATATAAAAAGACAAACTGAACTAATTTTACTCTTGAGCAGTATTGCTGATACAGTAAAAGTTTCACCTGATTACCTCTACATTGTATCTGAATCGTCTGAGTGGAATCTAATTTTATGAGATTTTTTTAAACTAAAAACAAATAATTGATAGATTTGTACTACTTTCTCTACATCTACCTCTTCTCAAAAACATAATTGGGCTCTCTCCTTATTTTCACTTTCCTCTACATGAGCATTTGACTCATCTTCCAACATCTATGAAAATAGGATGAGAATATGCCTTTCTGCACTCAAGCCTGTTCTGCCACTTAACGAGATTGAGAACAATGTTCAATTTCCTTTCCTAACAAGAATGTATCCATTTTAAAGACATTCAATAACCCCCCTCCCACCACCTTCTGAGGCAGAGAGCCTCATAACCCTATTAAAATAAAACCTTAATATCTGTCTTTAAAAAGTGTCCCCATTTCTCGACTCAAGTCCACCTTGCTAAGACCATTCAGAATCTTATAAACTTCAATCAAATGACCCTTCACTTGTCATCTCTGATATGCTTGATGCATCAAGAAGCTTCACTTCCCTTGTCAACTATACCCAAAAATAAATCCTTTCCTGAAATCCCATGTAGGTACAGATGAGTTGTCCCTTCAGCCTCCCACACACCCACACGAACATTCAAGATTTACAAAACACTCCTGCCACATGAGATGACATCTGCTGTTGCTCTAACCTAGCAAGCAGCCTTCAGTATTCACGGTGAGGTCTCCCAAGCATGACGGAAACCAGGTGAAGACATATCTGAGTGTTTTGCTGATTGTGTTGTAGGTGCTAAGAGCCGATGCTGCCCCTGTCCCACCTCAAAGGGAGGAGCAGCGGCGTTTCCCGCTTAACCATCGAGAGGAGAAGGATCATCCCGCTCCCGCAGTTCAACCCTCACCTGTTGGTCCCCGCTCTCCGCACAGAACGGCTGGGCATGTTCATACTGCCCCCAGCCACCCGGCTCCCGAGGGTTCCTGACGGAGGGGCCGGGATTGTAGAAGCTGGGATACAGGGAGTAGGGGAAAGCGCTCTCCATGCGACCGTCACTGAGCCCACATGGTAACCCTGCGGAAACCAGCACCCCCCTCACTGCCCGCCCCATGCCTGCGCGCGCTCCCAGGAGGACCGCCTTCCAACCGACTTCCGCCTGACACGAATGAGGGGCGGAGCCTTTGCGCCAACCGCCGGGGATCCCGGCAGCTCGCGACCTTCTGTGGCTGCTCGAGTACGCCATGTTGGTGAGGGCGAGCAAATGGCCCCTGCGTTACCCAGGGCAACCAGACGCTCTCAGGCAGAAGCCGCTCGATAACGGATCTGTGCTTGTTCCGAGAGCACTAGGACTTGCCAAGAGGCGATCTAGGAGACCTGATGGTCTAATCCGGGACTAAATTAATTGTTAGTTTGAAAGCCGTCATGGATTTGATACAGACATGATTTGGAGATACCGGTGTTGGACTGGGGTGTACAAAGTTAAAAATCACACAACACCAGGTTATAGTCCAACAGGTTTAATTGGGAGCACATTAGCTTTCAGAGTGACACTCCTTCATCAGGTGATTGTGGAGGGCTCGATCGTAACACAGAATTTATAGCAAATATTTACAGTGTGATGTAACTGAAATTATACATTGAAAAATTGATTATTAAGCCTTTCATCTGTTAGAATACAGTGATAGTTTCACTTCTTTCATGTGTAAATCACAAAACCCTTTTTTTAAGTTGCATTCTCGGGTTAGCTGTTAACAATGGTGATAGCTAGACAATATGTTGAAGGTGTTAGCCCCCTGTGTTCTTTGTCTATGACCTGATGTTTAGATTGATTCTAATCTAAAAAGTGAGATAACAGAGTTTTTGAGCTCAGAGTTCTACATGAATGTATGCAGTTTTTGAGCAAAGTGTAATGTAATTCTGCAAGTACAAATTCATCACACAAAATATATGTGTGCATGTGGGTCTTTGTGTGTGTGTCTGTTTGGGGTGGGGGTTGTGGGTGTGAGAAAGTGTGTGTGTGTGTGTAGTGAGTGCAGAGTGTCTTAAGTCTGTGAGGGGGTGCATGTGTGAGTGTGTGTGTCTATAAGGGTGTGTGGGGGTGTCTGTGTACACCTGTGTCCGTGTGTAGTTAGAGTGTGTGTGTAGTGCAATGGTGATCACCTGTAATGTGACATGAACCCAAGGTCCCGGTTGAGGCCCTTGTCAACTTATCGGACCACACCCTTCGACCAGAAGAGATTGAAGTCCTGAGTAGGAGTCTCAACTTCTGCCCCACCACCAAAATGGACCCGTTGATTCTGGCAGCAGACACAGAGGAGTTCCGGGAATTCTTTCAAGGTGCCAGCAGTGATCCCACTGAGCCCACTGATAAACTGGAACAGTCATCACAGGGATATGTAGAGGAGCGATCAAAGAAGGTGTCAACATGGACCCCACTGGAGGGCCACTGCTCTGGGCTTAACATGTATGCTCAAACTGTCAGGAAATATATAAATGCCAGATTCATCAGCCGTACCCACAAGGTAGAGCAAAACATCACACGTTCACAACACAATGCCATCCAGGCTCTCAAAACCAATGACAACATTGTCATCAAACCAGCAGATAAAGGAGGCGCCATTGTCATTCAGAATAGAACAGATTACTGCAAGTGTACCGACAACTGATCAACAAGAAACACTACAGGCAACTACCAGCTGATCCGACCAAAGAACACACCCGAGAATTAAACACACTGATCAGAACTTTGGATCCAGTCCTTCAGAGTTCCCTACGCGCCCTCATCCCACGTACTTCTCATGTAGGCGACTTCTACAGCCTTCCAAAGGCACACAAAGCCAACACACCGGGATGTCCCATCGTGTCGGGCAATGGGACCCTATGTGAGAATCTCTCCGGCTATGTGGAAGGCATCTTGAAACCTATTGTACAGGGGATCTCCAGCTTCTGTCATGACACTACGGATTTCTTACAGAAACTCAGCACCCACAGACCAGTCGAACTGGGAACATTCCTCGTCACAATGGACGTTTCCGCACTCTACATCAGCATCCCCCACAAGGATGGCATCGCGGCAACAGCCTCAGTACTCAACACCAACAACTGCCAGTCTCCAAACACCATCCTACAACTCGTCCGCTTTATCCTAGATCACAATGTCTTCACCTTTGACAACCAGTTCTTCATCCAGACACACAGAACAGCCATGGGGACCAAATTTGCACCCCAAATATGCCAACATTTTTATGCACAAGTTTGAACAAATTTCTTCTCTATGCAGGATCTCCAACCAACACTGTACACCAGGTACATTGATGACAATTTCTTCCTCTGGACCCATGGCGAGGAGTCACCGATAAAACTACACAGTGACATCAACAAGTTTCATCCCACCATCAAACTCAACTTGGACTACTCTCGACTGTCTGTCTCATTCTTGGACACGTGCGTCTCCATCGAGGACGGACACCTCAGCACCCCACTCTACCGCAAACCACAGACAACCTCACGATGTTACACTTCTCCAGCTTCCACCCAAAACATATTAAAACAGCCATTCCCTATGGAAAAGCCCTATACATACACCGGATCTGCTCAGATGAGGAGGAACGTGACGGACACCTGGAAGTACTCAAGGATGCCCTCACAAGAACGGGGTACGATGCTCAACTCATCGCCAGTGCCACAGCAAGGAACCGTAATGACCTCCTCAGGAGACAGATACGTGCTGCAACTGACAGGGTACCCTTCATTGTTCGGTACTTTCCAGTGGCTGAAAAATTACACCATGTTCTTCATGACCTGCAACACATTATCAATGAGGATGAGCACCTCACCAAGACCTTCCCCACACCTCCACTACTTGCCTTTAGACAACCGCCAAACCTCAAACAGACCATTGTTTGTAGCAAACTGCCCGGCTCTCAGGACATCTCCATACAACCCTGTCACGGTGGATGCTGCAAGACGTGTCAGACTGTGGACATAGATACCACTATTACATGTGGGAACACCTCCCATCTTGTACTTGACAGGTACTCATGTGATTCAGCCAACATTGTCTATCATATACATTGCAGGCAAGGATGTCCGGAGGCATGGTACATTGGGGAAACCGAGCAAAGGCTACGACAACGGATGAATGGGCACCGCACAACAATCAACAGACAGGAGGGCTCCCTCTCAGTTGGGGAACAATTCAATGGTCCAGGACATTCAGCCTCGGACCTTCAGGTGACCATCCTCCAAGGTGGACTTCGGGACAGGCAGCAGAGGAAAGTGACCGAGCAGAGGCTGATAGCTAAGTTCGGTACCCATAGGGAGGGCCTCAACCGGGACCTTGGGTTCATGTCACATTACAGGTGATCACCATTGCACTACACACACACACAGATATTCCTACACACACACATTCTCACATGCACACGGACACAGGTACACATAGACCCGCACACAGACACCCACACACACCCTTATAGACACACACACTCACACATGCACCCCTCACAGACTTAAGACACTCTGCACTCACTACACACACACATACATACACACTTTCTCACACCCACAACTCCCACCGCAGACAGACACACATACACACACACACACACACACACATAGACAAAGACCCACATGCACACATATATTTTGTGGGGGGAGTTTGTACTTGCAGAGTTACATTGCACTTTGCTCAAAAACTGCATACATTCATGTGGAACTGCATGAATCTATGTAAAATTCTGTTATCTCACTTTTTAGATTAAAATCAATCTAAACATCAGACAGAGAACACAGGGGGCTAACACCTTCAACATATTGTCTAGCTATTACCATTGTTAACAGCTAACCCTAGAATGCAACTTGTTAAAAAAAAATTGTGATTTACACATGAAAGAAGTGAAACTATCACTGTATTCTAGATTGCTGTTAAGTCTTTCATCCTTTAGAACCCATTCTAATGTGTGATTGTGTGATTTCTCACTTTATCTAAATGGAGAAAAACTTCAGAGTGCTTCAGTGTGAAGGGATCTGGGTGTTCTGCATGAATCATTGAAAATTTGGATGCAGGTATAGCAGATAATAAGGAAGGTGTAGTGATTGTAACAAGGTCAGCCAGATGGATCTCACAGAATATAAATTCACTGACTGAGCTTGTTAACCTGGTCCAATCAAGGAGCTCTGGCTGGCAGATCTAAACAGGAGTATCAGAAGTTCTGTTCATTCTGACAGCTGGCTTAGAAGAAGCCAGACCAATATGAATAAAGGGTGACTGGGTGATGGGATACCAGCCCCTGTGGAGGTATTTCAGTGGTGATGAAAGAAAGGAATATGCTCCTGAAGAAATTCACTCACAACAGTCATCATTAAGTTGGGATAAGCATTATGCCGTTATATGGGAAGCTTGACTTGCTCGATCTTGTGTTCAAAGACTTGGCCCAGTATGTAGAAATAATGCTCCTTTTTTCTGGGCAAATGGCATTGGGACAGATAAAAAGCAATGAGTGATTCTCATGATAGCTAGTGGACCCCTAGCTTTTTAATTTTTAAGGAGCTTAACATTTCCTGAGGCACCAGCTGCTAAAGTCTTTCAAGAATCTTGATCAGATTGGCCAATGGACTGAGGAGGTGCAGATGGAGTTTAATTTAGATAAATATGAGGTGCTTCATTTTGGAAAGGCAAATCAGGGCAGGACTTATACACTTAATGGTAAGTTCCTGGGGAATGTTGCTGAACAAAGAGACCTTGAAGTGCAGGTTCATAGTTCCTTCAAAGTGTAGTCACAGGTAGATAGGATGGTGAAGAAAGTGTTTGGTATGCTTACCTTTATTGGTCAGTGCATTGAGTATAGGAGCTGGGAGGTCATGTTGCGGCTATGCATTACATTGACTAAGCCACTACTGGAATACTGCATGCAGTTCGGGTCTCCCTTCTATAGACAGGATGTTGTGAAACTTGAAAGGGTTCAGAAAAGATTTGCAAGGATGTTGCCAGGTTTTGAAAGTTTGATTTATAGGCAGAGGCTGCCTAGGCTGGGGCTATTTTTTCTGGAGCATTGGAGGCTGAGGGGTGACCTTATAGAGGTTTATAAAAACATGAGGGGTATGAATAGGATAAGTAGTCAAAATCTTTTCTCTGGATTGTGGGAGTCCAGAACTTGAGGGCATAAGTTTAAGGTGAGAAGGAAAAGATTTAAAATGGACCTAAGGGGCAACTTTTTCACGAAAGGTTGGTGCATGTAATGGAGGTAGTGAAGGCTGATAGAATTACAACATTTAAAAGCATCTGTTTTGGTATATGAATAGAAAAGGTTTAGAGGGATACGAGCCAAATGCTGGCAAATGGGACAAGATTTATTTAGAATATCTAGTCAGCATGGACAAGTTGGATGATAGGGTCTGTTTTCTTGCTATATACCTCTATGATTCTAATTGAAGGATTTAATTAAGGAATATTATGACCCCAAATCTCCTCTAAGTCTGAGATGCTAACAGTTTTACTCGGCAATTCAAAAACCCAGGGAATCTGTGTTTGACAAGATTAAGATGACTGGCAGAGGCATGTGATTTTGCTTTAACTCTTAATGAAGTGATGAGAAACCATTTGGTATGTGGGATTAATAATTAGGTGTAATGTGGATATTGCAGGAGTGATGCAGTTGGCCCAACAACTTAGTTAAAAACAAAGCTGAATTTAATTGCAAGATTACCGAATGAAACACAAACAAAAGAGAACAGAATATAGAATAACTTAAACTATCCGAAAACCCAACTGATTACCCCAACTTAATGATTCTGTTCCAAATACTTGCAACAATCCCCATATCTGCTTCTTGGCGCAACAGGTAAAATCAAACACAGGGCCTTAGAAGAGAGATGTCGGAGACAGGTACAATCAGCGTGGATCTGCTTCTTTGGGTGCAGCAGCTTTTCAACTTATTTCCTAAAACCAAACAAAACCACAGCTGCACAAAATGAGATCTTCGAGGAGGGTTTGTCTACAGTCAGTACGGGTGGAAATCAGAAACAGGAAAGGAGTAGTCACTTTATTGGGAATTTTCTACAGACCCCCCAATAGCAACAGAGACATGGAGGAGCAGATTGTGAGGAAGATTTTGGAACGGTGTAGAAAAAGCAGGATTGTTGTCATGGGTGACTTTAACTTCCTAATATTGACTGGAACCTCTTTAGTTCAAAAAGTTTAGATGGAGTAGTTTTTGTCAGATGTGTCCAGGAAGGGTCCCTGACCCAATATGTAGATAGGCCAACTAGAAGAGAGGCCATATTGGATTTGGTACTTGACAATGAGCAATGCCAGGTGTCAGATCTCTTGGTGGGAGAGCATTTTGGTGATAGTGATCACAATTCCCTGACCTTTACTATATTCATGGAGAGGGATAGGAGCACATGATATGGGATAGTATTTAAGTGGGATGGGGGAATTACAACGCTATTATGTAGGAAATAAAGCGCCTAAATTAGGAACAGATATTCATAGGAAAATGTATGACAGAAATGTGAATGTTGTTTAGGGGGTACTTGCTTATAATGCTGGACAGGTTTGTCCAACTGAGGTGAGGAAGGGATGGTAAGTTGAAAGAACTTTGGGTGACAAGGAATGCAGAACATCTAGTCTAGGGGAAGAGGGAAGGGTATACGTGTTGAGGAAGCAGGGATCAAACAGGGCTCTAAAGGATTACAAGGTAGCCAAGAAGAAAGTGAAGAAAGGTCTTAGGAGATCTAGAAGGGGGCATGACAAAGCTTTCGTATGTAGGATTAAGGAAAGCCCTAAGGCATTCTACACTTATGTGAGGAAAAAGACGATAGCCAGAGTCAGGGTAGAGCCGAGGGATAGTGGAGGGAACTTGTGCCTGGAGTCAGAGGAGGTAAGTGTGGTCCTTAATAAATACTTTGCTTCGGTATTCCCTACTGAGAGGGACCTTGTGGAGCAGTAGATGTGCGTGGATTTTAGCAAGATGTTTGATAAGATTCCTCATGGTAGGCTCATTCAGAAAATAAAGAGGCCTGGAATACAGGGAAATTTGGCTGTCTGGATACAGAATTAGCTGGCCCATAGAAGATAATGGGTAGTGTTAGATGGCAAGTATTCAGCCTGGAGCTCGGTGATTAGTGGTGTTCCACATGGATCTGTTCTGAGACCTCTGCTCTTTATGATTTTTCTAAATGATTTGGATGAGGAAGTGGAAGGGTGGTTTGTAAGTTGGCAATGACATGAATATTGATGGAGTGGGGGATATCGTGGAGGGCTGTTGTAGGTTGCAACGGGATATTGACAGGATGCAGAACTGGGCTGATAGGTGGCAGATGGAGTTCAACCTGGTAAAGTGTAAAGTGATTCAGTTTTGAAGGTCAAATTTGAATGCAGAATATGGGTTAAAGGCAGGATTCTTGGCAGTGTGGAAGAACAGAGGGATCTTCGGGTTCATGTGAGAAAGTTTACAGCCTTAAATGTTGTCCTTCAATATTTAGACTAAAATGTAACTTTGAATTATATAACACATTTGCTGCATATTAGTATGCCACTGGTATGGCAGGGGGGATGAGATAATTAAGAACATCAGTGAATCTGTATGAACAAGACACCGAGTGATAACCTTCATGGCTGTTCCTTCGTAAAATTAATAAACAATGTTTAATTCTGACTTCGGAATGAAACTCGATATGAAATTAACTTCTCTCCCGAATTATTGTCCTTCGCTATTAGCTGCCTTGTTCAGAAAATGCTTTCATTAACTTTTGTTTTTGTGACAGTAACGCCTTTGTAAACCTGTGGATAAAAATAGTCTGTTTTTGATAGTACGACAAAGTGGCCTGCCAGGGCTCTTGAAGAGCTGATGCTCTACTCTCCTGGATTATTAGAATCCAGTTAGCCTGGCTTATAGATATCAGTGTTATGTTGTAACAGTGATGCTATTAGTAAATGAAGGGAATGATTAAAATTAAACTAAACTGTCTGCAAGAAATTTTCTATTCCAGACAACCAAAGAGTACGATCTCCGGGACGAACCATGAGAGAGGCTTACAGGTCTGAGTCCACAAGAGATTCCTTGAGCTGTCTCAAATCAGTACTTTAACACATGTCTAGATCCCTCAAAGTTGCCTCCAAGTAGATCGGGTTGTTAAGAAGGCATATTGTGTGTTGACTTTCATTAGGAGGGGATTGAGTTTAAGACCTGCAAGATTATACTGCAGCTATGTAGAGCCTTGGTTAGATCACACTTGGAATAGTGTGTTCAGTTCTGCTCACCTCATTATAGGAAGTATGTGGAAATTTTAGAGAGAGTGCAGAGGAGATTTACCTGGATACTGTCTGGACTGGAGGATACGTATTATGAAGAAAGATTGAGGGAGCTAAGGCTTTTCTCACTAGAGCGAACAAGGGTGAGAGGTGACTTGATAGTGGTGTGCAAGATGATGAGAGGCATAGATAGACTGAATAGTCACAGACTTTTTCCTAGGGCAAAAATGGCTGTCACAAGGGGGCATAATTTTAATGGTGTCTGGAGAAAAGTTTAGGGGAGATGTCAGAGGTAAGTTCCTTACACAGAGAGTGGTGTGAGAGTGCAAAGCACTGCCAGCTGTGGTTAACAGAGTCAGATCCATTAGAGACATTTAAGCTACTCTTGGATAGCCACATGGATGATAGTAAAATAAAGGGTTTGTAGGTTAGTTTGATCTTGGAGTAGGATTAAAGGTTGACACAACATCAAAGGCTGAAGTGCCTGTACTACGCTATCCTGTTCTATGTACTAAAAGCTGAGCTGGGAGAACTGGTCACTTCCCTTTCATTGTACAATTTTTTAAAAAACTTGAAAGCCTTTTTCCTGAGGCAGTATAATCAAATTGGCCCTAAAGCCCTTCAAACCTAGACCTTTCAGAATCACTGCCTTTAAGACTTCTCTGAAAAAAAGCCAAAAACAGCAAAGCCTCGTTAAAGGACGAGCATTGTCACACCTCCATCTTAAAAAAATGAACCATCAATATTCAAAGATGACTTAATTTTAAAACTTCTTAATCTTACACTGTTAATACTCTACAACAGACATATACATTATATTGACAATAATCCTGTAAACATGCACCACTACATTGTTTTTCAGTCTGTTTTACTCCTGCCACCGAATGCCTCTGCTTCTCATCCAAGTCTTGACAATGGATCAGCAATCATGTTTTCTCATCCTGCCACCTGCACAATTTTAAAATTAAATGGCTGTAACAAGCTCCATCTAAACAGTCTGGAATGTTTGTCCTTAAATGTCTGCACAAACTTCAGCTATGGTCAGTGTCTCAGATACATTACTGGTAACATAAATATTGAAATATTGTAACGCCAACACTAAGCTCAAAGTCTCCTTCCCAACTGTTGTATATCCCTGCTGATGAATGTTCAAATTCCTGGAGAAATATCTTTCTATCTTCTTGTTGTCATCCTGCAAGAGCACAGCACCGACACCCACATCACTTGCATCGGTAGCCACCTTGAATGGCTTTTCGTAATTAGGTATGGCTAATATTGGGGCAGTGGTTAACACAGCTTTCAGGTTGTCAAATGCCTTTGCCAGTCCACTGTCCACTGCAACCTCTTGCTTTGTCTTTAGCAATTCAGTGAGTGGAGCAGACACACTGCTAAAATTTGGTACGAATTTTCGATAAAATCCACTCAATCCCAGGAATCGTAGCACTGCTGTTTTTGTTGATGGAATAGAAAACTCCCCAATTCCTTTTGTTTTTGCATTCTGTGGGGCCATTTGTCCATTCCAGTAACCTGGCCCAGGAAGATGTCGTGGGCTTTGACAATTCACTTTTAGCTAGGTTTATCTCCAAGCCTACTTCCCAAAATCAATCAAACAATTTTTATACATGTTGCAAATATTCCTTCCATGTGTGACTAAAAATCACCAGGTCATCTATATAAATGACACAATTTGATAATCCAGAAATGACTTTATTGGCTCATCTCTGAAATGTGGCTGGCGCGTTTTTTGTACCAAATGGCATGACTTAAAATGATACAGCCCATCGGCATTATGAAAGCTGAAATTGTCTTCGCTCTTTCAGACAAAGTTATCTGCCAGTATGCTTTGAGCAAGTCCAACTTATAAATATAAGTTGCTTGTTCCACCATTTCAACACCGTATTCCAAACATGGAATTAGATATACAACAGTTTTTGTAACTGCATTGACTTCATGTTGATCCACACATAATCCTTGGGTGCCATCTGGTTTGGCATCATTACTATGGGGAATCTCCAGTCACTGTAACTTACTTTGATTATGGCATATTGGAGCATGCGTTCAATGTCTTTTAGAGGATTCCGCCTATAAGCATGTTGCTTGATCAGAACAGCATCTCCTATATCTACATCATACATAATTAGGTTAGTACTTCCCGCCTTATTTCCACATATCTCCCCATGTGATTGCAATACTTCTTTCAGGTCATTTTGATTTTCCTCTGGAAGGTAACTCAATAATTTATCGCTATTTTTGATAACTCGTTCATTGTCCAATTTAGTTTGAGGAATATCCAATTCAGAATCTTGTGAACTTGGTTATTCCCTCTGTGTTGTAATCAATAACACAGTCTCCTTTGGCTTTCTTTCCCTATGAAAATACTTTTAAAATATAGCACCGTATAGGCCCTTTGACCCTCAATGTTGTGCCAACCTTTTATCCTAATCTGATATCAGACTAACCTACATTGTACTATCTTCCATGTGCCTATCAAAGAGTTGGTTAAATGTCCCTAGCTCTATTACCACCACTGGCAGTGCATTCCATGCACTCACCACTCTCTGTGTAAAGAACCGGCATCTGATATCACCCTTGACCTTTCCTCCAATCACCTTAAAGTTATGCATCCTCATGATAGCCATTTCCACCCTGGGAAAAGGTCACTGGCTATCCACTTTATCTATGCCTCTTCATCTTGTACGCCTCCGTCAAGTCATCTCTCAGTATACTTCACTCCAATAAGAAAAACCCTAGCTTCCTCAATCTTTCTCTAAGACATGCACTCCAGTCCAGGCAGAATCCTGGTTAAACCCCTCTGCACCCTCTCTAAAGCTTCCATATCCTTCCTATAATGAAGTGACCAGAATTGAACACAATACTCCAAGTGTGGTCTAAACAGGGCTCTATACAGCTGCAGCATAACCTTGCAGGTCTTAGTCTCAATCCCCCTCCTAATGAACCCAACACACCATATGTCTTCTTAACAACCCAAATCAACTTTGATGGCAACGTTGAGGGATCTATGGATATGGACCCCAAGATCCCTCTATTCCTCCACACTGCCAAGAATCCTGTATTCTGCATTCAAATTCGACCTTCCAAATTCATTCTTTTCCAGGGTGAACTCCATCTGTTACGTATCAGTCCAGGTCTGCATCCATTGCAACCTACAACAGCCCTTCACACTGTCCACCACTCTACCAATCTTTGTGTCATTTCCAACTTACTAATCCACCCTTTCACTTCCTCATTCAAATCATTTATAAAAATGAGGACTCAGAACAGATCCCTATGGAACACCAGGTGTCACCAAGCTCCAGGCTGAATATTTTCCATCTACCACCACCTTCTGTCTTCCATGGGTCAGCCAATTCTGTATGCTGACAGCCAAATTTCTCTGTATCCCAGGCCTCCTTACTTTCTGAATGAGTTTACCATGGGGAACCATATCAAACGTCTTGCTAGAATCTATGTACACTACATCCTCTGCTCTACCTTTACCAATGTGTTTTGTCACATCCTCAAAGAATTCAATAAGGCTTGTGGGGCATGACCTGCCCTTCACAAAGCCATGCTGACTATCTTTAATCAAATTATGGTTTCCCAAGTAATCATAAATCCTGTCAGCCAGAATCCTCTCCGATACTTTACCCATCACAGACCGACTGGCCTGTGATTCCCAGGATCATCCCTATTCCCTTTCTTGAACAAGGAAATAATATTTGCAATCCTCAAATCATCTGGCCTTCCTCCAGTGGACAGTGAAGACACAAAAATCATCTCCAAAGGTACAGCAATCTCTTCCCTCGCTTCCTGTAGAAACCTTAGGTAAATCCCATCTGGCCCAGGGAATTTATTTATCCTTTCATGTTCAAAATGTTCAATACATACTCTTTCTTTTTTTAAATATTTTTATTAAACACCTTTTCAAATCTTTTACAAAACATCTACATACAAAAAAAAACAGAATAACATCAAAAACAGAAAAGTTGAGGCAGTACAACAAAGACATAATGCAATATTATTATTAATGAACAATCTACTATCCTACCAGAACAAACATATCTACTTAACTTAAACTAAACTACAAACAAATTAAATAAATATTAACTTAATCTAAATTCAAGCAACTTAAATTATATCTCACTACTTTATTCTATTTCACTCATGACACCTCCACTGAGGGTCCCATTCTTGAGAGCATCAGCTATAGTACCTATTTTCTTTTTTCCCCCCAGCCTTCCCCGCCCAGGGCTCCATGGGCACACATTCTGATTCCCACGGCGCTAATTAATATTGCTGATAAGTCTGTGTCAATATAATTTTAAAAAGGCCGCCATGTTTTGTAAAACCACTCCATTTTGTGGTGCACATATTTATGAGGGGGAGATGCTCCATCACCAACCTAAACCACCCCATAAGACCTGGTGGTTTTACCAACATCCAATTCAACAAAATGTTCTTCCTCGCACAGTGGGTAAGAATGTTACACAATCTCTTCCCATGTTCCCCGAGAGGGGGCAAATTTGGTAACCCCAGAAGAAGAAACACAGGATCCACATTAATATCAATCCCCAGGATGTCCTTTAGCTCCCTTACTGTAGCACTCCAGTACCTCTGGATCTTAGAAAATGACAAATAGCAGTGTGCAAGAGTGCTTATATTAATTTTACATTTGAGACACTCTGATGACACTCCTCTCTTGAACTTAGCTGGCCTCTCTGGCCCATATAAGCCCTGTGTAAGACCTTCAATTGCATGGCCTGCACTCTGTTACATGCTGAAATTTTCCTTACATTCCCCCATATAATCTTCCCACACCTCTGATGAAATGTCCTCTTCTAGCTCTTGATTCCACCTCCTACAAAGTCCTTCCACATTCTCCAAGGCACAATCTTTCTGTAAATGATACAAAATACTGACTGAAAGAGCACCCATACATCGGAGTACTCTTTTCTCTGATTTGCAACACTGAGCCAGGAGTATGGTCTTCTTTTGTATATAATTCCTTATCTGAAAGAACCGGAAAAGTTCCCTATTGGACAATCCATATTTCTGGCTTAACTGACTAAATGACATCAGGACCTCCCCCTCGAACAAATCTCCCAGGCATGAGATTCTGTTATTCTCCTATAGTTTAAAGTTGGAGTCCATTGCTGCAGGTTTAAATCCTTGGGCTTCCACCAACGAGGTCTTAGACTGATTGCCCTCAACTTGCCTCATTATCTTCCAGCTTTCACCGTATTTAAAACGATTGGATTCTTACACTGCTTGTCATGGATTTCGTCTTATCCATAAATAATAAGTTGACTAGAGGGCATCTTGACAGTGAGGCTTCAATATCAAGCCAAATCGAAACTAAACTCCCCTGTACCCAGTCACCAACATATGCTAACAGGGCGCTTATTTGATAGTCTTCAAATCCGGAAGATCCACTCCTCCCTCACCCAGCAAAAACTGCAATTTAGTGAATTTAATTAGAGGGTGCCTGTGGCACCAAATGAAGGACCCTAGCCAACCACTGAGCCTCCATAATACTCGTCTGGGTAGCAGCAATAAGAGCATTCTCATGGGGTGCAACAGGCAAGGAAGAACATTCATTTTAATCAGGGCTCTTTGGCCCAACCATGATAACAGTAACCCTTTCCACGCTGCAAATCCTTTTTTATCTTCTCCAGTAGTTGTACATAGTTAGCTTTATACAGCTGGTGGAAGGAAGGAAGGGGTAATAAAAATTCCCAAATACAAAAAACCTTTTGGCGACCATTTAAATGGGAACTGCATTCTATCCTTCAGATTAGGCACCTCCACTAATCCTCCTACCAGCATGGCTTCCAATTTTGTAAAGTTGATCCTGTAACCTGAGAATCCGCCAAATAAACTAATAGTTTGAATGTCAAGGAACAGACTTCTCTAGATTGGCCAAGAACAAGAGGACATCATCAGCATATAAGGTAATCTTATGCTCCCCCATTCCCACCCTTGGCACCATTATTTCAGGATCCCTCCTGACAACCTTAGCTAACAGCTCAATTGCCAAGGTGAATAACATTCCTGTCGATTACCTCTCCCAATGTTAAAGTTATCTGACTTAGCACTGTTTGTAATGACTGCCGCCTTGGGATCATTATACAATACTGCCACTCATCTGGCAAAGGATCCCCCCCCCAGACCAAAGCGCTCTAGGACCCCAAACAGATATGACCATTCTATCCGATGAAACATCTTTTCTGCACATAGGGAGACCACCGAAGCCGGGATCAATTTTTGCTAGTATGCCTGCACTATAGGTGAACTTGTGGCGGATATGGAAGGATCCCTTGGGGCCTTGGAGGGAAGTGAGTGTGGAGGTGTGGGCGCAAGTTTTACATTTCCTGCGGTTGCAGGGGAAGGTGCCAGGGGTGGAGGTTGGGTTGGTGGGGGGTGTGGATCTGACGAGGGAGTCACGAAGGGAGTGGTCCTTGCGGAACGCTGATAGGGGAGGGGAGGGAAATATATCCTTGATGGTGGGGTCCGTTTGGAGGTGGCGGAAATGGCGGCGGATGATACGTTGTATGCGGAGGTTGGTGGGGTGATAGGTGAGAACCAGTGGGGTTCTGTCTTGGTGGCGGTTGGAAAAGCGGGGCTCAAGGGCCACTTCCCGCTCCTCCGCCCTTGAGCCCCGCTCCTCCAACCGCCACCAAGACAGAACCCCACTGGTTCTCACCTACCACCCCACCAACCTCCGCATACAACGTATCATCCGCCGCCATTTCCGCCACCTCCAAACGGACCCCACCACCAAGGATATATTTCCCTCCCCTCCCCTATCAGCGTTCCGCAAGGACCACTCCCTTCGTGACTCCCTCGTCAGATCCACACCCCCCACCAACCCAACCTCCATCCCCGGCACCTTCCCCTGCAACCGCAGGAAATGTAAAACTTGCGCCCACACCTCCACACTCACTTCCCTCCAAGGCCCCAAGGGATCCTTCCATATCCGCCACAAGTTCACCTGTACCTCCACACACATCATCTATTGCATCCGCTGCACCCGATGTGGCCTCCTCTATATTGGTGAGACAGGCCGCTTACTTGCGGAACGCTTCAGAGAACACCTCCGGGCCGCCCGAACCAACCAACCCAATCACCCCGTGGCTCAACACTTTAACTCTCCCTCCCACTCCACCGAGGACATGCAGGTCCTTGGACTCCTCCACCGGCAGAACACAACTACACGACGGCTGGAGGAGGAGCGCCTCATCTTCCGCCTGGGAACCCTCCAACCACAAGGTATGAATTCAGATTTCTCCAGTTTCCTCATTTCCCCTCCCCCCACCTTGTCTCAGTCGGTTCCCTCAACTCAGCACCGCCCTCCTAACCTGCAATCCTCTTCCTGACCTCTCCGCCCCCACTCCGGCCTATCACCCTCACCTTGACCTCCTTCCACCTATCCCACCTCCATCGCCCCTCCCCCAGTCCCTCCTCCCTACCTTTTATCTTAGCCTGCTTGGCTCTCTCTCTCTTATTCCTGATGAAGGGCTTATGCTCGAAACGTCGAATTCTCTATTCCTGAGATGCTTCCTGGCCTGCTGTGCTTTGACCAGCAACACATTTGCAGCTGTGATCTCCAGCATCTGCAGACCTCATTTTTTACTGCCTGCACTATGTTCAGTACCCTTCAAATATCGTTGGAAGAGTTACAGCCCTTGACAAAACCTGTCCTGTCTTCTTTTATAAGATCGAGCAGGACCTTTTCCAACCTCAGAGCTAGCATTTTGGATAGAATTTTAAAATCTGCATTCAACGGTGAAATTGGTCAGTGTGAAACACATTCTTCAGGCTCCTTCTCCTTCTTTAAAATGAGGGAGATATCAGCCTACCTAAGAGAGGTCAGCAGACAATCCTGTGCATATGAATAGTTATACATCCACAGAAGTGGCTCCACCAACACATTTATGAATTCTTTATAGAATTCACTTGGGAATCTGTCTGACTTTTGTGCTTTGCCACCCCGGAGGTGCCTTATTGCTTCCTGCATTTCCTGCACCATTATAGGTGCATTCAATAGGGAAGCCTATTCCGTGTTTATACTGGGGAGATCCAGATTCTCAAAAAAGGACTGCATTCTCTCTGCATCGTGGTCACCCCCTCTGATCAATATATCGCTGCAAAGTATTCCCTAAATCTAACATTAATCTTCTTCAACTCACAGGTAATCATACCAGCCTTCTCTGTAACAGACATAATAGATTGTGAAGCTTTTTCCCTCCTAGCCAAATATGCCAGATATCAATCTGGCTTGTCTCCAAATTCAAACAGTCTTTGTATAGAAAGGAAATCTCTTTTTTTAGCCACTTGTGTGTGCAACTTGACCCACTGCAACTTGACCAGAGATGGCCTATTATAATATGTTTCCTCAGCTATCTGCAGCCGGGCCTCCAGCATCCGTTGTTACTCCTCCCTCTGCCTCCTTCTAGTTGCAAAATATGAAGTGATCAGGCCTCGTAAATATGCCTGAGTGGCCTCCCAACGTATTGCCAGATTACTGGCTGTACCTGAGTTGATATCCCAAAAGGCCCTGAACACTCTTCTGATATAGTCAACAAATTTGCTATCCCTTAACAGAAATGGTCCTGTGCCAGTGCCGCACATCCATTCCACTACCCTTGATTTTATATCTAAATACACTGGCGCATGATCCGAGACAGCTGTATTCCCAATTTTGCATGCCAATGTTCTGTCCAAACCATCAGTTGGCATAAACAACATGTCAATTCGCGCATGGCACTTGTGTGGATTGGAGTAGAACGTAAAGTCTCTTCCATTAGGGTGGAGATGCCTCCATGCATCCACTAGTCCTAACTCTTCACACATGTCCACCAACTGCTTAGATTGCGCGGGCTACCTGCTGGGCCCCTTGGCACCCTGTCAACTTCAGAATTTATCAAGTGATTAAAATCCCCTCCTATGATCATGCAGTGCACCCCAAGATTCATTAATTTAGCCACTGCTTCAATTAAAAAAATTAAGAGGGTGCGCTAGAGGACAATATACATTCAAGATGCCATACTCTTCCCCATGTAGGAGGGCTTTAAGAATAATTATGGTCCACGTTTGTCCTTAATCTGCTCCGTTACCTCAAAAGGGAGGTTCCTTCTTACCAATATAGCCACTCCTCTACTCTTAGAACTGAAGAAGGGGAAGAATACCTTGTCATATCCCCCCTGCCTCCTTATCAGTTAGATGCATCTCTTGCAGTAGGGCAATGTCCACCCTTTCCTTCCTAAGGCTGGATAACACCTTCTCCCTTTTAAATTCCAGGTGCACCATCTGAACAAATCACCAGCCATGTCATCCAGGGCAGCCCGTGGTTTCCCAAAAGGAGGAAGGTTATCTGAAGTTTGATGAGCTACAAAGACATTAACTCTATGAAGTCTAAAAACTGCTACAACTAAAAAAACCTAATCATTGCTTTTAACTGAAACAAACACCCAAATAACCCCCAATTAATTAGAGACCTTCCCCCTTGCCAATAGGGCACATTCCTCCCAATCCTTGCTATTATCCCACCTCCCTCTAGCTGAGGCCATGCCCTAGCCCCAGGCAATTCACAAATGAGGACAATCTGTTACTTACATTCTGAGAGTTAACAATGGATATCCATTCCACCCCCTGCCCTTAACCACAGATATAGCCATCCCCAATACAAAATCAAAAGGACAACAGTATTAAAAAAAAGTCCTAGATAATTCTAACTGACCGATATGTAAAATAATTCCAGGTTTTACAACAAGGCCGTATGTATAAAGCCAATAACCACAAAGAAAGAAAGGGGGAGAGAGAGAGAAGTGAAAAAAGGGCAATAAAAAAAAAACATACCACTGTCTGCAACGATGTCCCCTCCCCTCCCACCCCGACTCAAGTCCTTCAATTCACAAAATAATTCACAAAGTCCTTCTTCGCCTTTTCTGTGGAGCCAGAGTTATATACTGATCCCCATGGGTGAAACGCAACATGGCCAGGTACCTCAAGGAATATTGAATGTGCAGGTCCATTAATTCTTTCTGACTTCATCAAATGCCCTTCTCTTCTTAATTAGGGCTCCTGAAAAAAAACATTATCTTTGAGCCTTTGTACATTAAATCCTGTGAATATCTTCCCAGTCTTCTTGCTATTTCAACTATTAACTGTTTTTCTTTATAATACAAGAGCTGCACTAGGATCATGCATTGGTGCAGGTCTGACCCGGACCTGCACATTGCGATCCGGTGGGCCCACTCCATGCTCACCAGGCCCGATTCCAACTCCAGCCCCAGGAATTTGACCAGGTCCTTGCCTTCCTCGCGTTCCGGAAGACCCACGACCCTCTAAGTGTTTTCTCCTATTTTTGTTCTCTAGGTTGTTGACTTGCTCCTGAAGGACCTGAACCTGGTCTTCCAGTGATCGGATCCTTCCTACCAAGACCTCTGCCATGGTCTCCGATGCCGCAATCCTCTCTTCCATTGACTCCATTCTTCGGTCCAGTAGTTTGAACCGGTGCCCTCTTGACTTGACCTTTTCACCCTGGGAAAAAACCTCTGACTATTCACCATATCCATGCCTCCCATAGTTTTGTAGACCTCCATCAGGTTGACCCTCATCCTCCGTCTTTCCAGTTTATCCAATCACTCCTCAAACTAAAACCCTCCAGACAAGCACAGAGAGCAATGGACACCATAGATGTGGTGCAGCGTATTATCCTCTGCCATTTCCTCCACCTACAATCATACCCCAGCACCAGATACATAGATTTCCCTCCCCACCACTATCAGCATTCCACAGAGACTATTCCCTCTGCAACTCCCTCATTAGGGCCATACCCTTTACCAACCCACCCACCCACTCCTGGCATCTTCCCTTGCTGCTTCAAGAAGTGGAAATCCTACACCCACACCTCCCAGTCACCTCTATACAGGGCCTCAAAAGGATCCTTTCACATCCGGTAGAGATCTTCCTGCATGTCCAATCACCTCATCGACCATGTCCGCTGCTCTCGATGTGGTCTCCTCTACATCGGTGAGACAGGACGCCAACTCGCAGAATGTTTCAGGAAACATCTGAGCCACATGCACCAAACATTCCCACTGCCCTGCAGCCAAGCACTTCAACTCCCCCTTCCACTCCACCAAGGACATGCAAGTCCTGGACCTTCTCCACCACCAATCCAAGTCACCCAACACCTGGAGGAAGAACACCTCATCTTCCGTCTTGGGATTCTCCAACCACACAGATCAACGTTGATTTCACCCCTCCGGCCCCCCCCACCCCATTCCAGATTCAACCTTCCAATTCAGCACCATGACCTCGAACTGTCCTACTTGTCCATCTTCCTTCTCACCTATCTGCTCTACCCTCCCCTCCAACCAATCACCATCACTTCCCCCATCCATCTATCACCTTTCCAGCTACCTCCCCCAGCCTCATCCCCATCTTCTGTTTATCTCTCAGTCCCCTTTCCCCATCCCCATGAATCTGGTAGATTCTCCTGTTCCTCAGAAGCTGCCTAACCTGCTGTGCTTTTCCAGTGCCAGTTTTCAACTCTGATCTCTTCCTAATCAGTAACACAACTCCACCTCTTATTTCCTGCTGTCTCAGCTACTTGTTAGTTAGGCTGCCAATCCTGTCCCTCTTTCAACGATGTATCTGTGAAAGCAACATCATAACTGCATGCATTAACCCAGACTCTAAGTTCATCTGTTTTACCCATTTCTTGCGTTGAAGCAAATACAGTCCAAGCCTCAAGTTCTGCTGAACTCAGCAACCTCTCCCTAAGCAACATACTATCGTGGAGTCTCTCTTGCAGCCACAAAATCATCTATGCACCCGACCATCGATTCTCCAATTATTACTGCTGTTACTATATTTCTCATCTTCCAGAATTCAGTTCAGAATCAATATTTCTAAACTGCTCCAATATCAATCTCAAAAAAAAGGAATTTTGACTGTGATAAAACTTATAGTAGTGGCTGAGTGGTTAGCACTGCTGCCTCACAGTAGCAGGTGTCCGGATTCAATTCCAACCTTGGGAGATGGTGTGGAGTTTGCAAATTCCCAGTATATCCACATGGGTTTCCTCCAGGTGCTCTGGTTTTCTCCCATAATCCAAAGATGTGCAGGTTAGGTGGATTGGCTATGCTAAATTGCCAATAGTGTCTAGGGATGTGCAGGTTAGCTGGGTTAGCCATGGGAAATGCAAGGTTACAGGATGCTGTTCCGAGGATCTGTGGAAACCCGATGGCCTGCTTCCACACTAAGAATTCTAGGTGGAGGTGTCAGAGTCTTTTTACTGGCATGCTCTCATGCCAATCTCTTCTGGTAGATTAATTTATCCTGTTACCTTTTAATTTAGTTTCATCAGCCACAGTCTTGCTTACCAGAGTTAGTCACTTAAGGTTATTTGCCCCACTTTGTTACTAAATGGCAGTTTTCTAAAAATAATAATCAAAGATTAATGTTCTCATAGCAAAGTTTCAGCAGTGAAACAAAGTAGGGTAAACAAATGCACCCCATTAATAAGGCGTGTATGAAATTGGTTTGCTACTGACTTTTGGGAACAATAGTAAAATGCTGTGGAGCGACTTTTATTCAAGATTCTACATAGCAACAAAGTAAAACCAGGAAAACAGATCAAATGACGGCTGCATTTCTGTTAAAAATACAAAAACAAACAAGAGATTCTGAGAATATTTTACTTGATTTCTCTGTAGCATATATATTAAAAATTATTTACAATTTAAGCAAAAAAGGGGCTAACTTACATTTACAAATATCAATTAATGCTCTCCTGAAGAATGAATCACTGTTTTACTGATTGTTATATTTAGCATGCAATCGGAATTCATTACCTAATAACTACAAGACTATAAAACATGCAGACCATTGCAATTAACATCTGTATGTAATGATTTTCAACAAAACATGCATTTCGTTACCCCGAATAAAGCACTGTAGATAGTAATAAACAATATACATGCCCTAGATGCTGATTGCCACCATTCTATGTAATAGTTGAATAATTAAAAATAAATATTTGAGCATAAAAATCTAAAGTTAAAAGAAGAATCACATTAACCTATCAAAGGTTCAGGTTTAATCCAGGCACCACTTAAACTATACATCTGAAACATCAGATGAACAGCAATCGTAGAAGCATTCATTAGGCTGAGAGCAGCACTGCTTTGTGAAGGATGGGGTAAAAGGCAAAAACAAAAAATAAGGAGAAACATTACATCCACGAGCTGTTTCTACTAGAGTGAACTCATTTCAGACAGCTATTAGTATAATTACCTCATCCACTTCCGATGTCTGTTAAATAGTCTTAATTAAATCACAGAAGAACAAGTTAATCTGGCCTCTGCTTCATTTTACTGTACGGCTTTTGGGGAAAAAAAATTGTCAAGTTTTTTTGATAAAGAATACTAATTAGAATTTTTTTTGCTGCAAACTGACCTGTAACATAATTCTAAGTTTGTGAAGCAATGAGAAGTCCAAGTCATAAAGAAACAATGTTAAAAGTCACACGATACCCGGTTATAGCCGAACAGGCTTATTTGGGATCATAATCTTTCGGAGTGCTGCTCCTTAATAAGGTGAAGTTATTGGTGACTTTACCTGAAGGAGCACACACCAAAAGCTTGTGATTTCAAATAAACCTGTTGGATTATAACCTGGTGTTGTGTGACTTCTGAATGTCCTGCCCAATCCCACATTGACACCTTCACATCAGAAAGAAGCAAATTCCCAGTGTGTAGAAGGTGATCCAGATTCACAGATATTAAAGTTTTATTTTTAATTTTTTTTCTGGCTTGCTATCTCCTCTAAAAGGTAACACACAGTTCTTTGAAATCTAGAACTGTCCCCAAAACCTGTCAAGGCCAAGACGTTTAAAAAATTCAAAATGCTGATTGATAAATTTATATTGGGAAAGAGTATGAAAAGAAATGGAACTGTACAAGGACTATAAATGGAATTACAGATCAATCCTCATTGAACTGAATTGTCAAACAGACGGAGAGCTGAATGACAACTCATTCCCATGTTGTTTTGCATTATTCTGTACAGTTGTATATTTTGTTCTCCAAAAGCAACACTGGTTAAAATGTTTTTCATTGAAATTAGGAACTTTTAAAATAAGTTGTTCTCGACTTAATTATTTTTAAAATGCACTGGGTTTTACAATTGAAGTATGAGCACAAGTATGAGACTGTCTTACTTTCACTCTGTTTCTAATTCTCAATCTTCAAGTCAGTCATAATCAGCAGAGACCAAATGATCCACACACCAGAGTATGGGAGATAAAATTTAACTTCAGCAGAAATTGAAATAGATAGTATACAGTATACTAAAAACCCCCCTTCCCACCCTGAAGTGGAACTTAAACTCTACATCTCCAAAGCAGTCTTCAATTTGGTCTTTCAACTTGCTGCATATAGGAATTCGACTGTGCTACCAAGCTTGTTCATTACTGTGAGGCATACCTCAAGGTGATTACAACATTAATGATTTTCTTTCTTGTGAACCACCTACACTTGGTTCTTGTTGGTGGAGGTTATAAAAAAAAAGCCAACAGCACAACATCAAACACTGACAAGAAATCCAACAAAAAGTGTTGATGAGTTAGAAAGGGGGACATAGAAAATGGCCATTTAGGGGAGATCCAAGATGGCGGCGACTCAGCAAGTCTGAGTCTACAGAGCCCTTCCCAAAACCTGGGAAAAGTGGGTTTCCTGCCCCCACCACACTTGCCAAACCACCCAAAAAATTTCTTTAATCTTAATTAGCTGCTGAATATTATATTTAAACAGTCTAATACTGAGTGGATAATGAGTAAATCAAAGGGACCCCGCAGCTCTCAGAAAACAAAGACCCCTCCCCCACCCTCCTCTCCTCCGGCTGCAGCTGATGTAAAAACAGGCCTTATAGAGATGATTGCTAGATTGGAATCGACACTCGTCAATTTCATCGCAGAATCCCGACAGAGATGGAATGCATTCGAAGAAAAGCTGCAGAAACAGAATCACTCTATCGGAGAATTGCAGGGCCGAGTGGAGGGGGCGGAACTAAAGGCCACGACCTCCGAGGCTGCAGCTCAAACAGCTGCAGAACAGGTGCGAACCCTCGAGCAGAGAATCAGGGCCTTTGAAATCTACATGGATGATATTGACAACAGAAATCGGAGAAAGAATATTCGGTTGCTGGGCCTTCAAGAACAAGAAGGGAAAGGACAGTTAGCAGCATTTCTGGAGCGATGGCTGCCCCAGCTTTTAAACCTGGGGACTGAAACTGACCGGGTAAGGGTGGAGTGGGCCTACCGGGTCGCAGTACGCGGATCTGGCCCAAACCAGCGCCCACGCCCGGTCCTGTTCCGGCTGCAGAGTTATAGGGAGAGGCAGATACTCCTGGATGCCTCCAGAAAGCTTGGAAAGGATCTTAAAGCTATGATTCATGAAGGATCCAAGATTATGTTATTTCAGGACTTCTCCTCGGCTTTGGCACGAAGAAGGAAGGCGTTTGATGAGGTGAAGAAATGTTTAAGGGACTTAGATATTCAATACACCTTACGCTACCCAGCGACGTTATGCTTTACCCACGAAGGATCCGAGTATAATTTTAGATCATCGGAAGAGGCCAAGAAACTTTTAGACTCGGTTAAATAAATCGTAAGAGACAATTTATGTTGGCTTGCCTCTCCCACACTCCGTGGGGAGAAATGGATACTTTATTCTGCTTTACTTTTGCCTCTGGGAGCGGGGTTGTCTTCCTTGCTATGTTATTATACTTAACTGTAATCTGTTGGAGTTGTAATTTTATAGTTATGTGTGTTTGTACGTGGCATTGATGCTAGCAGATATACTCAGGTATGGGTGGGGAGGGGTGGGGGTGCGGCGCTCACTGTTAACTCTAGCTCAGTATTATATCTAAATCCTATTAAGGAGCGCCCGGGTTGAGGGTGGGACACTGTTTGGGAGAGGATATGGTGGAACATTGGAAAGGTAGTAAGGCCCCCTGAGAACAAGGGGGAAGATCTCCATTCAAACATGTTTAATTTTTTTTTGTTCTTATTGTTTGGAAATAGCTTCCTTTTTATCATACTGTTATGAGTGTATTAGCGAACATTTTCTCTTATTTGAAGGATGTAAGCGACTCAACTATACACTCTGGATGATTGTGGATTAGTTGAATTTTGATGATTATATATTTAAGATCTATTTTTATATTAATGTTTGTGCTTGAAAATTCTGCTTATTTTTGTAAATTTGTCAAAATGTTAAATTCCCAATAAAAATATCTATATAAAAAAAAAGAAAATGGCCATTTAGAATATGTTCAGAATAATAAAAGTGAACCAACATTTGGACAGGTTTGAGTTTGTTTTGTGTACTAGATTTAGAAAATAAGCCCAAGAAATTATCAAAACAAAAATAAATGTCTGTGAAACAGCAAGTTTTAGTGAAACCTCGATGGCTTTAAATATCAATGTATTACAAACTTGGTTTTCAGAGATAATGCTAAAACTAACATTGAAAATTCAGGGCATTAACCGAACATTCTTTCTATTGGTTGGCTGTAAACTTTCAATATTTCTTTACTTCTAATTTTCAGAATTTGTTTTTCTGTATACAATATAGATCTTTGAACATATATATTTTACTGCAGGGTTGATGTTAGACAGTTAGCCTTCAGCATTTTTACCCCACATTCTACATTTCCTTTCTCCTCAAAATGGCCATTACTTTGCACTATAAAAGTGATTAGTTACTTCTGAGATTTAGCTTAATTCACACTGAATCAAATTGCAAACAATTTGTAATACACAGTTGGGCACTCATTCAAAATGATATATTTGTAGTGCACTCAAATATATAGAAAAAAGTGACTAAAATCAATTCATATATACAGACACAAAAATGTACAATTTATTATTTCATGCATAGTAACCCGACCAAGTTTGGTGTCAAAAGTCTGTTACATACCCAAATGAGGGTAGTTTAAAAAACAAAAGATTAACACACAGTACTGCTTTGTTTAAAACTCTTCAGTTCAAAAGTAAGTTCAACCAGAAAAATTTGACATGTCTGAGAAACATTTCAAATCAACATTTTCACAACTGTTTTGTAAAATTGCATTGATTTTCTAAATGATTGTTATTGATTGTATAAACAAAGTGCAAATATACAATTTAGTGATCATCCATATTCATCACAAACATTTCAATTTAGACTATGCCTTTGAATTCATAAAGCAAATCCTTCAGGACCTAAAATATAACATCTGGAAAGAAGATATTAGGAAAGTTGTTTAATGATTGAACTATCTGAGCCAGAAATCATGAGTACTTCATAGTTTGAAATAAATCCAAGTGAAGTATTATCTTGACATTCTCCTGCACCAGTGACCATATGCCTAAAAAAGGTTTCAATGTTTTGCTGTCAACTTTCAAAAACAGGAATGTGCTCTTTTTGTCTTAAAAAAAATGGCAAGGCTGCTTGAAAGGTTTAGGTTCAGCCTTGTATTGCATAATGAACATCATTAATTTAAGATGCTCACGTAAATCTGAAAACATAATATAATCAATTTTTGTTATTACTATTAATTTGCTGTTGAACTGTTTTAATCTGGTGCACATTTTTCAGGGCTTTAATATAAATTAAAGTTATAACGAAGTGTGCTTGATTAAATTTTTTAGGACATCATTTGACATGAATGAAAACAATTGATCTTGCATCTTCTCTTTAATGAGGAATATTTTTATAATTATTTTGCACACTTTGCATATTACTGTAATACAATGAAGTAGTGGTATATTTGGAAAATAGTCAAAGCTCTAATTGATGCTAGGGTTTGGAGGTGCATTACTGACTAAAGAAAGTAAATGACAAATCTGAAGCTCACTCATCATTTACAAATATGAATGTCAAACAAGTCAAGTCACCCATGCATTTTGTCCAGTGCTAGCTGCATACTCCAAATGCTCAGAGGTCTCATATATGCCAATGAACGATAAATGTTCTTTTTGCAATAAGCTTCAGGTGTCTGAAAAGCCATGCCAAGTTGTTCCCATACTGTCCTGTATGCACCTTCTGCAGTCTTGAAACCTTCATTGACAAGTCCCTATAAATCCCCAGAGGAAAACAATTAATCTTTTAAATGAATCTTAAGTTAAACTATATTTCAAAAATATGTTATAATGCAAACTAATGTACTCATAACCACTGCATAAGAATAAGCATGCAGGCAGAGGAGGAGGAGGAAGATAGATTTTGGGGAGCACATGCAAGGGTGGGTGTAAAATTGAGAAAGAGGTCAGGCAGAATTATTGGAAGTCGACAGCCTGAATTTAAAAGTATAGGTGCCTACTACAGCCACTAGGTAGCACTTATGATGTAGCAACCATAGATGTGATTCCAACCCTACAGATCTAGTTTTTTTTTGACAATTATCTTCTCCCTTTTCACCACCTTTCTGATGATGCTCTCTGCATATTCATCTACTAATTTATCACTGCACATGCCACCCCAATAATTCTTCATTCCAGTATAGATTTTCCCAGATGAAATCAATCATTAATTCCTTACTTTTAAAGCAAATAAAGTTAAATGGTAGGTGACGTGCAGATTGGAAGTCAGTTCTGTAGAGCTTTGAAGTGGAGGTTTGAGTTTTCACAGTGATTTGTAGGTGCTTTGATAACAACAGGTGATTGAGGCACCAGCACTAGTGAGACAAAACCTAACATTTAGTTTAATGGGCAATTGCTGGAAAATAATGAGTATTGTTCAAATATAGTTGGCAGGATTATCCACACTGTGTTGTTGGAAAAGCGCAGCAGGTCAGGCAGCATCCAAGGAGCAAGAGAATTGACGTTTCAGGCATAAGCCCTTCAGATTCCCCATGGCTATAGAAGTCTGGAAACCACAAAAGTTTTGATTTGTTTGTATGTATGTGCATTTACATTTGTACACACAAACACACACTTTTGACCTTGGTTAGCTATTCCAATTAGACATACAAAATGTCTACAAAATGTAGACATACAAGTCAGAAAACATTTAATGACAGAGAAACAGTTGATGTTTCAAATCAATCGGAAATACTGAATTGATCTCTCTCTCTCTCTCTCTCTACAGATGCTGCCATGCCTAAGTATTTTTAGCATATTCCCCTTAGATTAGATTACTTAGTGTGGAAACAGGCCCTTCGGCTCAACAAGTCTACACCGACCCGCCGAAGCACAACCCACCCAGACCCACTCCCCTACATTTACCCCTTCACCTAACACTACAGGCAATTTAGCACGGCCAATTCACCTAACCTGCACATTTTTGGACTGTGGGAGGAAACCGGAGCACATGGACACAAACTAGCCATGAAATGACACGACCAACTATCCTTAGTAGCCACACACGCAGATGACAAGCAACATGAATTCGACTGGGACAACACTACTATTATAGGACAAGCCAAACAGAGAACAGCCAGGGAATTCCTAGAAGCATGGCACTCATCCACAGATTCAATCAATAAGCACATTGACCTGGACCCAATATAGCGGCCACTGCAACGGACAGCTGAAACTGACAACCGGAAGCGGCAGATTCAAACCACTACAAATGCCGGAGGAAAGATCACAGAAGCGCTTCACAGGAGGCTCCCAAGCACTGAGGATGTCACCAAGACAGGGGACGAAACGTCTGCAACACAAATTCCCAGCTCGGCGAACATCATTGAGTTTAACTCAAAGTCTCCAGTACCGGAAACATCTTTCTTACGAACTCACCTCTTGTATCATGGTGGCAGCCAGACCATAGACTACCCCAATCCAAACCTCATCTGATTGGACACTGGATGTGTCTATTGTACCATTGGGTCTCATTCCATTTACTGCACCCATAGTCCCATTGGCAAAACTCATTACATTCAAGTCGAAGATTGTCTTTAGTGCTGATAATACATGAGCTTTTGGAAATACCTGTAAATATTAAATAACATTCTTATTTTAGCAGCATGTGATATATACATGCACATTACATATTTATCAATTTTCAACTATTGCTGCATACAATATAGCACCACCACAGGGCAGACAAGAAATTCAGCTTTATGCCTCTGAAACCTCTTCCATGATTTCCCAAATTGATGATGTGAAACAATTTTGTTGATCAATTATTTTTCAAGCAAGAAAATGCTCCATCTCTGCTGAAAATGTGTTGCTGGTTAAAGCACAGCAGGTCAGGCAGCATCCAAGGAACAGGAAATTCGATGTTTCAGGCCAAAGCCCTTCATCAGGACATTTTCAGCTCTGATCTCCAGCATCTGCAGACCTCACGTTTTACTCGAATGCTTCATCTCACCTCACCAGATAAACAAACTATAGCCTAAACTAAACCATCCAGCAAATTTCAGGTGTAAGTTTACTGTGTCAATACAGTCTCTCTGTCCAATTATTTAAGGAAACAGTTGGAATAGAATTACAGACTGAAGGCACACAATAATCTTGAGTAAATGCATTAATTTCACAATACTATTATGCTATACAGAACAGACACTTTTTAGGGTTAATCTGCTTGATCTAAATTTCTTGATTTTAGCCACACATAGACAATTAAAATGTGGTTCCTTTAAACTAGAAAATGAAACAATAATATAGCCTGCTCCTGATACTGAATAGAGATCCAATTTAGAAAATCCATGATTCTTAGGACAGGACATGAAAAGGATCAGGCTTAAGTGAGAGTCTTCCCTTCGATAATTTCTATTCATGGCTTATTCTTCAAGAATTATTTAGATTAGATATCTGCTTGCACCCAAAGGTGTATCCAGAAATGAAATTGCAGTGGAGGGGAACAAAAAAATAGACTTGAAATAATTTTGAGCTTTACAAACATTGATAACAGTATTTAACAATTTTTACAAGTTGCAGGTATATGAAGCAGAGGGGCAGGATGAGCTATATTTTCACATTATAGGTTGTAATCAAGCTAGGGCCATTATTTATCAGGAAGTGCAAAATTAAGTTTTATCGGCAATGATTGCCATTGATGTTGTAATTGTTTCTTCAACAGGCATCTTGCAAGGATGATGCAACATTCAAGTAATCTACTTGAAACTATGTCCAGACTTCGCAGACTTTTGAAAAATAAAAATTAGAATAAAGAATAGAAATATTCCAGCTAGCCTTTCTTTCTTCCTAGGAAATGGTTCAGGACCATTTCCTAAGAGCTTGGCAGCAAGATACACAGATTCTGGTATTCCACCAACATTGTGTCGAGCTTGCACATTACTTTTTCTAAATGGCTTCATTATCACAATGTATGTGGTCCATAACATTGTAGAATTTTTACTAAAAATATATTTTCATGGAATATCCATGCTGAAAAGGCCAACATTTATGGTCAATCAACAACTGCCTTCGAGAAGGTAGAGATTAGCTACCTTATTAAACTGCTGTAGAACATACATCCACACTGCTGTTAGGGAAGTAACTCCATGATTTAGCCCCTGCGATAGCGAAGGAAATGAAACCAAACTTCCAAATCAGGATGGTGTATGGCTCGGAACCTACAAGTCATGGTATACCCATGCATCTGCTGCTCTTACTATTCTAGGTTGTACGGATCACAAGTTTAGAAAGTGCTGATGAGGGAGCCTTGTGAGAGTTTCTGCAGTGCATCTTGTGGCAGACCAGGGGATCCAACATTAATTTTTAGATCCTCTTTGGGCACGGGATGGGTGCTAGAGGATTAGAAGACAGGTCATGTGAAACCATTATTCAAAAATGAGTAATGGGAAAAACCAGGGAACTACAGGCCATCAAGTCTAACATTTGTGATAGGCAAATTATTGGGGGACAAACAATCTGAGGGACAGAGTTAATCGCCTCTGTGAGAGAAGGATTAATCAAGGATAGTCACCTAGGCTTTGTAGCAGGCAGATCTTTTCTAACTTTTCTTTATTCATTCACAGGATGACGGTGTTGCTGGTTAAGCTGTATTTATTACCCATCTCTAATTGCCTAGAGGCCAATTAAGAGTTAGAGTTAATCACATTGCTGTGGGGGTCAGGAATCACAAATAGGTCAGGATTATGTAAGGATGGCATTTTAGAACATAGAAAAATACAGCGCAGAACAGGCCCTTTGGCCCTCGATGTTGCGCCGACCTGTGAACTATTCTCAGCTCGTCCCCATACACTATCCCAAAATTATCCATGTGCTTATCTAAGGATTGTTTAAATCTCCCTAATGTGGCTGAGTTGACTACCTTAGCAGGTACGGCATTCCACGTCCTTACCACTGTCTGTGTAAAGAACTTGCCTCCGACATCTGTCTTAAATCTATTACCCCTCAATTTGTAGTTATGCCCTCTCATACAAGTGGATGTCATTATCCTATGAAAAAGTCTTTCTCTGTCTATCCTATCTAATCCTCTGGTCATCTTGTATGTCTCAATCAAATCCCCCCTTGGTCTTCTTCTTTCCAATGAGAATAGACCCAAGTCTCTCAGTCTTTCCTCACAAGGCCTTCCCTCCAGACCAGGCAACATCCTCTGCACCTTCTCCAATGCTGCCACATCCTTTCTGTAATGGGGCAACCAGAACTGTACACAATATTCCAAGTGTAGCCTCACCAACATTTTGTATAGTTGCAGCATGATATTGCGGTTCTGGAACTCAATCCCACTACCAATGAAACCTAACATACCGTATGCCTTCTTAACCTGGGGGCAGTGATTTCTGGCAATCAACAATTCATAGTCTTCATTTGATTCTTAATTCCAAATATTTTATTGAACTCAAATTCCACCACCTGCCAAGCTGGGATTTGAACCAGAGTCCCCAGAATGTTATCTTGCTCTCCGAATTAATAGTCCAAATGATAAAACCATTAGGTCGTCACCACTTCTAATAGATTTGATTGAAGTTTACGGCGGTGATAAGGTGTGGAGTGCAGTTGATGTAGTCTACATGGACTTCAGTATGGCTTTTGACACCATCATGCATGGCAGGTTGGTTGAGAAGTGAATTGAGCCCAAGGGATCCAGGACAAATTGGCAAACTGAATCCAAAATTTGCTTAGTGACAGGAAGCAGAGGGTGATGTTTGGAGGTATATTTGCAAATGGAAATCTATGTCCACAGGATTTGGTGCTGAATCCCCCTATGTTTGTTGTGTCCATTAATGATGTAGACATGAATGTCAGAGGTACGATCAGCAAGTTTGCAGATGACACACTGACAATGTGGTAAATAGTGAGAAGGAAAGCCTTAGATTCCAGGACAATATTGACAGACTGTTCAGTTGGGCTGAACAGTAAGCAAGTAGATTTTGGGCAAGACCAGAATATATGTGGCCCAATTCCCAATGGCGATAAATCCACCAGAATTAACATACGTGGGTTAGTCAGAATTTTCTAATTTGCAAAGGAGTTTGTAGCATATGCTAGAGGCTTCATAATTCAATCTCCTCTGGCTTGGCTAGAAGTGATGGCTAAGGGCTCATTTCAGTGCCTCTTGCCAATCCTTCCTAAGCACATATGTCCCAAGTCAAACTCCCAGGTTTCATGTTTCACCTGGAAGAGAAAACAACTCCATACAGTAGATAAATGAGATTTTAAAATTGTTAGGCTAGAAAGAGAAAAAGAAAACTTCCCAGCTGGTAGAGAAGCCCACAAGGGGAACATTTGTAAAATTATAGTAAGGCTGTTCAGGCATGACAGCAATAAGCATTTCACACAAAAAAAAGTGGGATTCTAGAATGTATCTCAAAAGACTTCATAAAAATTTCAGATAGGTAGATATTTGTGGGACAAGGATGTGAAGGGTTACAAGAAAGAAAAGCACAAATACTTTAAGTCTTAAGCCTTTAAGTCTGCTACATCATTCAATAATGTCATAGCCAATCTAGTTGTGATCTTAGCTTCACCTTCCTGTCTGTCCCCCTAACTCCCGACTTTCTTGACAATCAAAAGTCTACTCAAATGTTTTAAGAATTTTGGCCACACCATTCAATTCTTCAAAAAAATAAAATTATCAAAAACATTTAATAGAATTACCTCGTATTCACCTTCTCCAAGGCCACATGCTCTCACAAACCACTGCCCAGCACACTGGTCTGACATCACACTATTTGCATAGCATTTCTTACTACTGTCATAATTGTAGTACTTCCCTGCAAAATTAGCAGAATGGCATATTCAATAGGTTGCTAAAACTCAAAACATTGCTGACGGCAGACAAGTCAGAACATGCATTTTCATGATATTAATAAAGCCCCATAGGACTAGAACAACAAGCTTCACGAAGTCACACGCATTTTTCCACGCAAAATGTAATGTCCATGTGCATCATTTAAGTGGATCGACCAAGTGGTTGTAACCACAACAGAGGGGAAAAAACATAAACATTGCAAAAAAATAGACAAAAATGTGATGCTTTTCATCCTGTAATCAATCAGAACAAGGATGCAAGAAAAAGACCTGGAACACAGATGGAAGAGTGCTGATTTGTTGACCAAACTACTGGTATGGAGTGGTTAACTGCCAATCTTATGTCTCAGAACTGACAGCAGATTTGGATTGGTCAGGGTGCTGCAGTAGGAACTGGCAGTCTCGTTGCACTTTTTTCATAGGTAGGCAATGTGCATATGTATTCTTTTGCATAAGCTGGCTTCACCACATTTTTAAGGAATGAGGAAAGCCCGATTCGAAAGCAGTGAACTTTAACAAATCAGGATTTTGCATGTAATGTAAAGCAAGATTAATAGCTTTTGAAAACTGAGGTTTTAACTTCAATGTTGCTGTTATGAATTCTGAACTGAAATTTGATACCGATGGAGACAGACTATTGAAAACTCTGGTTATGCTAACAAGTCCAATGACGGTTGGGCTGTAACGGGATGGGGGGGTAAAAAAATCAATTTATCTTTTTTTTTGTAATTCAAAGCTACAAAGCCAACATTGAGAATAATTCAAATCTGGGCTCTTTTGCTTTCAATTTTACTTGTATCTTTCCTCGTCGTTGTACTATGTATTATTCTTCACAGAACACACACTGGAAATTTTCTACTCTGTGTTGCCCTTAATTTTAAAACTGCAAAACATTCCAGCATACTTCAAAGGAACATAATCAAAACAAGTCTTGTGTGCAATAGCTTCTAATACACACAAATACACGGAGAGCCTGACTGATAATTTTAAATTGATTTCTAATGTAACTTTGTAACAGACTTCAGATAGTTAATAAACTATTTCCAATATCAGAATTGTATTCAATAATGAATGCACTTTGTGGCTTACAAGCACAGGCTGATTCAGCACAAATAGGGCGGCACGGTGGCTCAGTGGTTAGCACTGTTGCCTAACAGCACCAGGAACCTGGGTTCGATTCCTGCCTTGGGTGACTGTCTGTGTTGAGTTTACACATTCTCCCCGTGTCTGTGTGGGTTTGCTCTGGGTGCTCCGGTTCCCTCCCATATCCAAAGATGAGCAAGTTGGGTGAATTCGCCAGGCTAAATTGCCCATGGCGCTAGGTGCATTAGACAGAGGGAAATGAGTCTGGGTGAGTTGCTCTTCGGAGGGTCGGTGTGGACTTGTTGGGCTGAAGAGCCTGTTTCCACACTAGGGAATCTAACCTAATGAGTCTAATTGGCTTTCTGCCTGCTGCAAACGATCAACTGGATGTGCTGTTTTTGTACATCCCAATGACTAGTGGACTGTATGACCTACTTACATCACACCTCAAACTACTGAAAACTCTTCACAATAGTTAGTACCCAAAAAGAGATTAACACAAAATGCACATACTAAATAAATGGCTCCCTTATACATATAGACAAGGAGCAGAAATAGGTCATTTGGCTTGCTGAGCCTCTCCACCATTTATTAAGATAATGGCTCATCTCCAGTCCAGATTCCTGCTGATGCTAATAACTTTTCACCCTCTTGTATTCCAAGAATCTATCCATCTCAGAGTTAAAAAATTAGAAAGGTGTGTTGCTGAGAAAGGATAATCTGATGAATCAGTATTTTTAAAGCAGCAAATCTAAAACTGGTGACACAAAGAATGAGGATTCCCAACACAGCACATTTTCATTGAAGGTTAGTGATTAAACATTTGATGTTTAGCAATCATTTTCTTAAAAGTTAATTGATAGAAAAATGTGAATTTGAAATATGCGAAGTTGCTCATTTTAATAGAGAGCAAAAAATGTATATTTCAAAAGAGAAAAAACTGCAGAAAGCTGCAACAACAAAGGGGGCTTGGGGTACTTGTGCATGAAGCAAAACTAGTACACAAATACACAGCAATTAGGAAGGCTAATGGAATGTTGGCCCTTATTTCAAGGGAGTTGGAATACAAGAATAGAGAAGTCTTGCTGCAACTGTACAAGGTGCTGGTGAGATGACATCTAGAACAGAGAGCAGTTTTGGTCCCCTTAGTTAAGGAAGGGGCTTTCATTGCAGGCAATTCAAGGAATCTCTGCTGGATATCTCCAGCATGGAGGGATTGTCTTATGATCAAAGGCTAAGGAAGTTGGAGTTCCACTTGCTGGAGTTTAGAAAAATGACAGGATCACTCACTGCAACAGTTACGATTCTTGAGGAACTTGACAGGGTAAATGTTTCCCCTCATGGGCGGCTCCAGGATCAGAAGGCATAGTCTCAGAATAAAAGGGACATCAATTTAAGATTGAGATGAGGAGTAATCTCTTATCTCAAAGGGTTGTGTGCTTTTAGAACACCCTGCCACTAACAGCTGTGGGGACAGAGTCCTTGTGGATATTTAAGGTTGCGAGAGATAAATTTTTGATGAGAAGGGGAATCAAGTTATACAGGGAAATACACGTTAGAAGTGTTGAATGGCACAGCAGACTCGAGGGGCTGAATGGCCTAGCCGTGTTTCTATTTCATACAGTCTTAAGGGAAATTCCTTCTTCTCCACAAGGTGCGGAGTTTTATCTATTCTAGTTAAAAGGCTAGGAAAGAATTATTCTAGTTCAAGTGTTGTTTTTTTCTCCAGTAATATTTTTAATCAAAGTGCTAATATTATATGTGATAGCTAAATTCAGGAATAAGGCTTACCATTCCATAAGATCCTCTCAAAAGCTTCTTTTCCTTTTTCTAGTATGTCTCTGTATTTTTTGTATTCTTCTTCTTCTTTAAGTATCTCAGCCATCTTGCACATAATACACACAGACGCTAACCATAGCCCGCCACAGTAGGCACTGCAATTTATACAAAGAAAACAGAATTATTTTGAACAGTCAATATACATCAGCTTTGCAGAACTAACCAACAACACTCCTCATAGTTTGAGTCAAAATGAATGTTACTTGTGAAACTACCAAAAGGCAGACTTTAAACAAAGTTGTTTATTTTAGAACCATCTTCTCTCCTCTCCCATTCCCTCATTGCAAGTGAAGGAGCTGTGTGATGTTAGGACGTGATGAGACTGCACAACAATTATAACAGTTCAACATTTTGAATCACACTTTCACAGTTCCTGGTGATACACTGTGGCATACAAATCAAAAACAGGACAGTAACAGAAGTACACTAACAAACATATTGTAAATACTAATGTTCCACTCATGATCTGAGGGACTTGGAACACAGGTCAGATTTTGACTAAACGGGCAAGAGGGTATCAGCAGAAATGTTAGCCCCAGTAGCCATTTTAAGCATTTTAATGTCAAATACAGTTTGATTATGCTCCTTTGAAGTAGGCTAGGATATTTCGATATATTAAAATTAAGAGCAGTTACAGAATAGAAGATTTCCTGCATATGTTCTTTGAAGAATAATGTATAGCACAATGAAGACGAAAGATACAAGTAAAGTTGAAAGCAAAAAGGGCAGATTTGAATTGCTGTCAATAAAATTGGTTTGTATCTTTAAATAAAAAGAGAGGGATGGATTTCTTACCTAGGTCCCGTTACAGCCCAACCATCATAGGTCTGGTCAGCATAACCAGAGTTTTCAATAAGTCCATCTCCATCAGTATCAAACTTCAGTTCAGAATCCATGACAGCCTAAAAACAGTATTGAAGTTACAAACTCCGTTTTCATCAGTTATTAATTAGATTAGATTAGACTTACAGTGTGGAAACAGGCCCTTCGGCCCAACACGTCCACACCGACCCGCCGAAGCGCAACCCACCCATACCCCTACATTTACCCCTTACCTAACACTACGGGCAATTTAGCATGGCCAATTCACCTGACCCTCACATCTTTGGACTGTGGGAGGAAACCGGAGCACCCGGAGGAAACCCACGCAGACACGGGGAGAACCTGCAAACTCCACACAGTCAGTCACCTGAGTCGGGAATTGAACCCGGGTCTCAGGCGCTGTGAGGCAGCAGTGCTAACCACTTGCTTTAATCTTGCTTTAAATTCCATACAAACGTTCAAACAACCAAATCCAGATTTCAAAGTTCACCTCTTTTGATGTTGGGTTTTCCTCATTCCTTAAAAATATGGTGAAACAAGATGACCTACCAGCTTTACAAAAGGCAATTATTTGAATACAGTGCGAAATGCAGTGAACAAACTTCATTCAGCTCATTAAGCTTCCCAAAATTTACATATTAGTTTACTATAGCTTTTCCTTCTAAATCATCGATCAATTCTATTTAAGGAATACTTACTTATTCCCTAAAGCTGAAACACAAGTAGAATCCTAATTTTGTTAAATCATTTGAAACTTCTTTAGTACTTCAATATTTGAGAAACATGAATTATAAAATAACCTGCAATAAGCAATTCAGTATTTTTGATCTGTAATGTTCTCTCAACAACAAAAAAAAGTTGAAAAGAAATTTTGCCTACTATACAATTTTACCAAACTGCTTCCTATTAGAACTAAAGTTGAAAACCCCCCCTGGCCTGACCCTTGTCTCTCAAAAACGAGGGGTTGCAGAAATTGCACTTGTGAAATTCCAAAATTCTCTAAATTCAGAAATGTTCCTAGTGGATCATAAAAATTGCTAATGTAACATTCTATTTAAGAAAGGAGAGGAGACAAAAAGCATGAAACCATTTGCCAATTAGGTTAAGACCTACACAGGGAAAACTTTAGAATCCATTAATAACAGGTAAAATCAGGACATAAAGTATATTATAATACTTGGTGACAGGTTTTATGAAAGCAAATCCATATTTAACTATTTTACTAGAATTCTTGGAGGAAATAACAAGCAAGCTGGATAAAAGGAAACCTGCACGTGACATACTAGGATTGGATATTTGATAAGGCGCCACAATAGTTACTACATAGAGTAAGAGCTCATGGTTGTTTTTCTTGAAGACACAATTAGCTCAGAGGAAGGACAAAACTGGCACAACTCTGGTCTTTTCAACAGAGTCACAGGGGTTAACACTGGGCCCCAACTATATTATTAACTTGGATGAACAGATCAAATGTATAGTTGCTAAATTTACTGGTGATATAAAAATAGGCAGGAGAGCAAATTGCAAAGAGGTCATAGCTTGCAAAGGGAAATGGAAAAATCAAGTTAGTCAGCAAATTTTGGCAAATGGAATACAATGCAGGAAAATGTGAATTTGTCCACTTTGGTAAGAATAAAGCATCATACGTTTTGAAAGAATAAAGACTACAAAACTCTACCATCAAGAGGCATCTGGATGTTCTGGTGTATACAACTCAAAAAAAGTAGAAAAATGCAGCAGGTGGTTCAGAGGACAAATGAAACATTGGCTTTTATTGCAAGGATTAAGTACAGTTACATCCTCACTCCAACTTTTTTCAATTTCTTTTAGCTATTTTCCAATGTTAGTCAACAGAGTAATTTCATTTACAATTGTAAGATTCAGTTTTAAAGTTGTTTCACAGATATGATGTTAGGCCAGCAGACCCAATGGAGAACATTTTTCTGCTCCCTAACCCATCCCCTTCCTGCGAAACCTCCAACCTGCAGTCTCTGCCACTCCCACTCACCTCTCATTTTAGAATATCTGCTCCCGCCCCCCCCATTCCCTCATTGCAAGTGAAGGAACTGTGCGATGTTAGGACATGTGACTGCACAATGATTATAATAGTTCAACATTTCAAGGTGCACTTTCACATTTCACAAGCTGCAACTTTGAAACATAAATTCCTGTTCAAGGAGGTCCAGATCTAATTTGATCTGATGTGAAGCCAAGCTCAGGTGTTGTGAAAATGCAGGTCCCAGAAGTGGGGTTGTTATAAATTGATGTAATTGTCATCAGATCCCCAAGGTCCTACAGCAGTCAAAGCTTGCTTTACTGACAGCAAGGGTTGGAACAAAGAACAAGTTCAGCACAGAACAGGCCCTTCAGCCCATGATGTTGTGCCGAAGATTATTCCTAATATAAAATAAGATAATCTAACCTACACATCCCTCAATTCACTGCTGTCCATGTGTCCAGCAGTTGTTTAAATGTCACTACTGACTGTTTCCATCACCAGCGCTGGCAACACATTCCACGCATTCATAACCCTCTGCATAAAGAACCTACCTCTGGCGTCTCCTCTATACCTTCTTCCTAATATCTTGAAACTTAAAGTCAATCCTGCCCTGGAGATAAGTCTCTAGCTGTTGACCCTATCTATGCCTCTCATTACCTTGGATACCTTGATCAGGTCACCTCTCTTCCTCCTCCTCTCCAAAGAGGAAAGTCCAAGCTTAAAAAACCTCTCTTCGTAAAACAAGCCCTCCAGTCCAGACAGCATCCTGGTAAACCTTCTTTACATCCTCTCCAAAGCCTCCGTATCTTTTCTATAGTAGGGCAACCAGAACTGGGCACAGTATTCCAAATGTGGTCACATCAAGGGATTTGTACAGCTGTAGCAAAACCTCGCAGCTCTTAAACTCGATCCCCCTGTTAATGAAAGCCAAAACACCATATGCTTTCTTAACAACCATATCCACTTGGGTGGCAACTTTGAGGGATTTATGCACTTGCACACCAAGATCCCTCTGTTCCTCCACTCTGCCAAGAAAAGTGGGCGGCACGGTGGCACAGTGGTTAGCACTGCTGCCTCACAGCGCCTGTAGACCCGGGTTCAATTCCCGACTCAGGCGACTGACTGTGTGGAGTTTGCACGTTCTCCCCGTGTCTGCGTGGGTTTCCTCCGGGTGCTCCGGTTTCCTCCCACAGTCACAAAGATGTGCGGGTCAGGTGAATTGGCCAAGCTAAATTGCCCGTAGTGTTAGGTAAGGGGTAAATGTAGGGGTATGGGTGGGTTGCGCTTCGGCGGGTCGGTGTGGACTTGTTGGGCCGAAGGGCCTGTTTCCACACTGTAAGTCTAATCTAATCCTGTCTATAATCCTATATTCAGCATTCAAGTTTGATCTTCCAAAATGTATCACTTCACATTTATCCACGTTGAACTCCATTTGCCATTTCTCAGCCCAGCTCTGCATCCTGTCTATGTCACGCTGCAGCCTGCAATCGCCCTCAAAACTATGAAGTGCACCTCCAACCGTGTCATCGGCAAATTTACTAACCCACTCCTCAACCAAGCCTTCCTAAAAACTACAGACAGCAGAGACCCAAGAACAGAACCCTGCGGGACCACTCAACACTGACCTTCAGGCAGAATACTTTCCATCCACAAACACTCTCTGCGCTCTGTCAGCCATTCAATTCTGAATTCAGACAGCCAAATCTCCCTGTATCCCTCCTCCTGACTTTACAAATGAGCCTACCATGGGAAACTTTATCAAATGCCTTGCTGAAGGCCATATATATCACATCCACTGCTCGACCTTTGTCGACCTGTCTCGGCATCTCCTCAAAGAACTCAGTAAGATTTGTGGGCATGACCTGCCCCTCTCAAAGCCACGCTGACTGCCTTTATTTGGAAAAGCATAGCATGATTAGTGTTAAATCCTTTCCCTCAATTGTATCCAAAACCTTGCTGACCACAGATGGAAGACTGACTGGTCAGTAATTGCCACGGATTTCCCCACTACCCTTCTTGAAAAGTGGAACAACATTCGCCGCCTGCCAATCCTCCAGTACAACTCCTGTGGAGAGTGAGGAATCAAAGATCTTTGCCAGCGGCTTAGCAACCTCCTTTCTTGCTTCCCGGAACAACCTAGGATAAATCTGCTCCGGCTCTGAGGACTTATCAATCTTAATGTTTGCCAAAGTCCCAGCACATCAACTTCATCAATCTTGATCTGGTCACGCTTGTATCCCAGCTCCTCAAAGTACTCATTCACAACAAGGTGCCTTTCCTTCGTTAAAACAAAGCAAAAACTCATTTAGGGCTTCCCCTTCTGCTCAAAATCCATGCACAAGTTCCCTACACTATCTTTGACCGGCCCTACCTTCTCCCAGATCATTCTCTTATTCCTCACGTATGAGTAAAATGTCTTTGGGTTCTCCCTAATCCTTCTTGCCAAGCCTTTTTTGTGTCCCCTCCTGGCTCTCCTCAATCCATTTCTGAGCTCCTTGCTAGACAAGCCTGTAATCCTCTAAAGCAGTGCTAGATCCTTGCTGCCTCCACCTTACACAAGCTGCCTTCTTCCTTTGGACAAGAAGCTCCTCTGTTCTCATCATCCAAGGCTCCTGAATCTTACCCTTTCTTGCCTATCTCAGGAGGAACAAACTTGTGTATCACGCAACAACTCCTTAAACACAGTCTCCATATGTCTGTGGAACAATTGCTCCCAACTCCTGTCTGACAGTGTAGTAATTACCTTTTCCACAATTAAATATCTTCCCTTGTTAACTGCTCCTTTCCCACTCCAAGGCTATGGTGAATGTGAGGCAGTTGTGGTCACTGTTATCAAAAATGTTCTCCCACCACAAGACCTGACACCTGTCCTGGCTCATTGCTGAGCACCAAATCCAAAATGGCCTCTCCCCTTGAGGGTCTTTCTCCAAACTGAGTAAGGAAACCCTCCTGAACATACCTGACAAAAACAGCTCCATCCAAACCATCTGCACGAAGGAAGTTCCAATCAATTTTGGAAAAGTTGAAGTCACCCATAACAACAACCCTGCTACCTCTGCAATTTTCCAACATTTGCTGGCCTATGAGTTCTTCAATCTCCCAACTGCTATTAGGGGCTCTGTAGAAAACCCCCTAATGACAAGGCTGCTCCCTTGCTGTTCCTAGCTTCCATCCATACTGACTCAGTAATAAACCTTCCTCAACGACCTTCGTTTCTGTAGCTGTGATGTACTCTCTGATTACCAATGATCACCACTTCCCTTCTCCTTTTCCACCCTCCCTCTTCTTTTTAAACGTTTTAAATCCTGGAACATCTAGCAACCATTACTGCCCCTGTGAAACCCACATCTCCGTTATGGCCATAAAATCATAGTCCCAAGTACTGAACCATGCTCTAAGTTCATCACTCTTATTTATGACAGTCCTTGCATTAAAGCAGACATACTTTAACCGATCCCTTTGTTTCATCACCCGATAGATTCACTATATCCTGTCGCTGCCCCATCCACAACTACCCCCCCTCTCAGATATGTAGCTCTAGTTCCCACCCCCTTGCCAACAAGTTTAAACTCTCCTGAGCCACACTAACAAATCTCCCACACAGGACATTTGCGCCCCTCCAGTTCAGATCCCACCTTCCCCAGAAGGCATCCCAATGGTCTAGTTTCTGAAACCCTCCCTCCTGCACTAGCCTCGCAGCCACATGTTAAGCTGCACTCGCTGAATGTCCCTCACCTGTCTTGTGGTACCGGTAGCGAACCTGAGATCACTATCCTACTCGTCCTGCTCTTCGGCCTCCAACCTAGCGTTCTGTAGTCACTTTTCAGATCCTCAATCCCTTTCCTGGCTATATCATTGGTGCCAATGTGTTAAGGAGAGAAAAATGGATAAGCAACAGTTAGGAGCAGGAGGTTTGGCATTAAAAATGGCAAGAGAAGAGTCTGGTAGCAGAGGCCAAAACTTAGATGGTCAGCAGCAAGAGAGTGTGTTAGAGGGTAGGAGAGGCAGCAAATTGGAAAGTCTGCAAAGGCCAAGACGGTCAGAGTGCAGGATATATGATGAGCAGGATATAATGTAGATGTTTTAGTTATACTGAATCTGGAGTTCTGAGATTAAATTAGATTAGATTACTTACAGTGTGGAAACAGGCCCTTCAGCCTAGCAAGTCGACCCGCAACCCACCCAAACCCATCCCCTACATTTACCCCTGCCCCTAACACTACAGGCAATTTAGCATGGCCAATTCACCTAACCTGCACATTTTTGGACTGTGGGAGGAAACTGGAGCACCCGGAGGAAACCCACACAGACACGGGGAGAATGTGCAAACTCCACACAGTCAGTCAGTCGCCTGAGGCGGGAATTGAACCCTGGTCTCTGGTATGGTGAGGCAGCAGTGCTAACCACTGTGCCAGCGTGCCACCAACGTTCTGTGTAAGTTTCGCTCCCCTTGCTTAAAGGGGAATCTAAGTGCATTAAAAGCACTTGATATTTTCTTAGGCTCAGCATCACTAGACTTACTTGGAAATAAGATATGACATTGCTCACATTCAGCAACTTATTACCTAATATTTAGTTATATCATAGCATGACCTAGATACCTTACAATAACATGCCCCAATGTGTTTCTCTAATCTTCCAGGAGACTAAATAATTGACACCTCAGAATAGGCCACTTCTAAAGCAACAGGTATAGCAGTGTTAAAAATGGAATTTCCTCTAACCTGTGAGATTATTTGTAACATAGGAAAGAGAAAAAAATCCATTAGCAGATTAAAAGCTCTCTACAGATTTGAAATTTCTCAAACCAACTGGCATGAAGCTGAGCTGTAATTCTGATTTCTTTACCAGATTTCTGGAAAAACTAAATCATTTTCTTAGTTAAGCAAAGTCAAAGGCTTCGCTCCAGAATCACCATGAACTCTTCATGCTTTGTAATTGGGTTCAATAGGTAGCTCTATTAACATCACCACAGGATGATAAAACATAGTAGCAAAAGTAGGCCATTCAGCCCACTGATTCTGATCCCCCATTCAATGAGATCATGGCTGATCAATAATCCTCAAATCCACTTTCTTGCCTTGCCCTTATAACTCTGGAAATCCTTACGGATTAAACGGTCTATCTCAGCCTTGAACAGTCCTCAAAAGACTTTTACATTCAATATCTTGCAGGAGGAGAGAGATTTCTCCTCATCTGTGTTAAATGGGCAATCCCTTATTCTGATTATGCCCACACTCTCCCAACTTTTCCCCATCTAACCTATCAAGTTGCTTAAAAATCTTAGACTTCAATATGATCACCTCTCATTCTTCTAAACACCAATGAGTACAGGGCCAAACTACTCAACCTCTTCTTGTAAGAAAATCCTTTTGTTTCCAGAGTCAGTCAATCTAGTCAATCTTCTCTCAACTGCCTCCAATACAAGTGTACTGTTGCTTAGATAAAGGGGAACAAAACTGCTCACAGTATTCCAGCCATTGTGTGGCTACTCCTTGTGCAGCTTTAGCAAGACCTCCCTACTTTTCATACTCCAATCTCTTTGCCTTCCGTATGATTTGCTGATCTTGTCTGCTAGCTTTTTTTGACTTAAGCACGAGGACTCCCAAATCTCTGTCCTGTTGCTTTCTGCAGTCTCTTTATTTAAATAATATCCAGCTCCTCTATTCTCTCTGCAGAAGTGTATAATTTCACATTTTCCCACATTATATTCCATCACCTACCTAAATATGATTAAGTAATTGCACAGACTCTCATGACTGAAGCTATTCCATGATGCTTGAATGTTTAATGGAACATCTTGAAGAATCATGATGTGCAGCAAGTGTGGTCTGTAGCAAACACCATTTTAGGCATGCTTTTAATTCTAAGCTATTTTCTCAACAACTTTATGCTGTTAGTATGGTCACTACTGAGTTTAATGGAATTTAATAGCAACATTGTAATATTAATTATAAAAATTCCCACAAAGCCAAAAATCTCCAAATACAAACACAGCGTGATGTAACTTTCATTATAAAATTATAGATCTGCTTTTCAAAAGAACATCAGTTGCTACGCTTGGAATCCAAGACCTTTCAAGTATAATATTTTTCTTCCTCATTTATCATGTTAACATTATGTATTTACCCAAATTCCACGTTTGCAATTCATATTATAGGTTGTGAGCTATTTAAATAGCTGACTTAACCCATGGTTTAAACTTTTAGACTGCCTAGATAGGATATTTAAAGAGTTATTTTATACAGAACAACTGAAAACAATTTTAAAAAAAGACTTATTGAACCATCTCTACCTGGCAGATAGACCACATGTCTTTAAGGAATGTAAGATCATCAGTTAAATAGTAGTCTCTATAAACTTGTAGAATAAATTTCAGGTTGAGATCCTTCCAGTCGGCTGTATCATGAATCAAATAAGCATTGACTCTTTCCCATGGTTCATCATCTAGCAAAAAAAATTATAAAGAAGGACATTTTTAACTGGAATGATTTAAACAATTTTTTTGATTAAGTTATTTTAGTTTCTACAAGGAAAAACTGAGCAGTACATTAAGGCAGCAGCCTTCCCCAGCCGGGCACTGCTCTCCTTGTACTTTCTTCCAAGAGCATAGCCACTAACTAACATCTTCCATAGTTAAGTAATTTGCTATCACTTTGAATCGAAAATGTTGGTCAACTGGTATTCCACTCATTTATTTTCTGGAGTCAATATAAAATCTACTGACTGAAAATGAAATCCAAATCAAAAATGTTAATTTGCATACCCATTCTACAGACATGAAAGTCTGAGCTTCCCGCATTTAGACATTTTACATTTATTTAATTCTTAAATTGAGCTTTTTGACTTTGATTAGAAAATCTGACCATCAATTTTATGAAAGCTACAGACTGTGGCTTTGTGGCACAGAACTTCAATACTGCTGAGAAAGGAGATATGCTGACATGTCGTTTCAGCTTAACTCATCATGAGAGATGCAAGGATGCCAATTTTCAAAAGAAGCAATATTTTACCATGTATAAGAAAAGGGTGAAAGGTTGAGAAATTTCCATAGAGGATGCACAAAAGTTTCACAATTCAAAAAAAAAGTATGCCTAGTCAATAGAATGACTATGTAAACATAATACCTAGTAAACATAACGAGCTAATTGCAAGCCAATTGACAATCTGAAAGTTTGTACTAGTGCAATTCTTAACAAAAACAGTTTAGAAGCCACATATATTCATGTATAGGGACCTATTCTTGGTAGGTAAAGACATTTGTCTAGGAATTGTGCCTTCTTTGAATTAAACAAATCCATGGAGGTTATCGCTCTTTGGTGCATTAAGGCTGAGCCCAGAATGAAGTAGGATTTTTTAAAGCACACGACCCTAACTTGGATCTTGTGTTTTAGCTTTCATAAAGTTCACAGGCATTAGGATTCACATATTCGTAATTTGCTTTGTTGACAAAATAATTTTCCATAGTCTTATTTGATTTGAGGTATTGAGATCATCTCAGTTAGATCTGTGGTGAACAAAAGTAGTCTTTAACAAAAACAGAAATTGCCAGAAAAGCTCTGCAGGTCTGGCAGGATCTGTGGAGGTACTGGACATTTCAGGTCCAGTGACCTTTCTTCAGAATTGATTGTAGCGATGAAGAGATTGGTATATATTGGTGGAGGGAGAAGGAGGACGTGGTGGTGTAACCAAAAGGTGGAGATGGAGCCTAGAGAGAGAGAAAAAATGTTGGATAGACAAAAAGCTAGGTAAAGGTCAGCTTGGGAGAATGAATAATTGCTAGAAGGAACCATTAATGACTGACAGTGGGTTGTTAGTGATAGCAGCTCATGTGATGACAAGTAAAAAATGAGGTCTGCAGATGCTGGAGATCACAGCTGAAAATGTGTTGCTGGTCAAAGCACAGCAGGCCAGGCAGCATCTCAGGAATAGGGAATTCGACGTTGAACATAAGCCCTTCATCAGGAATGAGAGAGAGTAGCCAAGCAGGCTAAGATAAAAGGTAGGGAGGAGGGACTTGGGGGAGGGGCGATGGAGGTGGGATAGGTGGAAGGAGGTCAAGGTGAGGGTGATCTGAAGAGTTTCTGTGCAGAGGAGATGACCTGGGGGTGCAGTGAGAGAGACTCACTGAAATCCTTGTAGAGGGAGGAAGAGAGCTTCTTCAAGGAAGGCATCCTTGCAAGAGGATTCGCAGTAGGTTAAAATGTTCGAGTAAAAAATGAGGTCTGCAGATGCTGGAGATCACAGCTGAAAATGTGTTGCTGGTCAAAGCACAGCAGGCCAGGCAGCATCTCAGGAATAGGGAATTCGACGTTGAACATAAGCCCTTCATCAGGAATGAGAGAGAGTAGCCAAGCAGGCACCTTGACCTCCTTCCACCTATCCCACCTCCATCGCCCCTCCCCCAAGTCCCTCCTCCCTACCGTTTATCTTAGCCTGCTTGGCTACTCTCTCTCATTCCTGATGAAGGGCTTATGCTCGAAACGTCGAATTCCCTATTCCTGAGATGCTGCCTGGCCTGCTGTGCTTTGACCAGCAACACATTTTCACATGTGATGACAAGGCCTGGCATGTGGGACATAAGGCAAGGATATGGAGAGGGCGCTCAAGCCCCAAAAGTTTTGAACTCAAAGTACAGAAGGCTATAGAGTTTTCAAGCAGGAAATGAGGTGCTGTTCTTCCAGCTTGTGATGAGTTTTGCTGGAGCATTAAGCAAGTCTAAGACACAACAACAGAACAAGATGTTGGCCAGAGAACAGTGACATATTGAAGTGACAGGCAACTGGAAGCTCAGGGTCATTTCTGCGGACAAAATGCAAACGTTCTGCAAAGTTGTTACCCAACCTGCACCTCTACTCCCCAACGTAGAGGAGACCACATTGTGAGTTAACCTCAACAGGTTTTGACAGGTCATGTAATTTATATAATTTATGGTACTCCGGGGAGATACCATCTAAAAGGAGTGCCTAGGGTGCATTATGGTGTTTGAGGAAGTGAGGAACTCCAGTTTCCTACTGCATGCTAGGCAGAATATGGAGCCATAACTAGTTCAAAGCTTGTGCGCAAAACCAACCTTTTTTGCACTTTCTACCTGAATTAGCCACACTCAACAGATTGTAGGTTTCAATCTTTCATCACCAATTCTCCAGTGTGTCTATCTTAAGTAAAGCCATAGAGTCAGAGATGTACAGCATGGAAACAGACCCATTGGTCTAAACCGTCCATGCCGACCAGATATCCCAACCCAATCTAGTCCCACCTGCCAGTACCCGACTCGTATCCCTCCAAACCCTTCCTATTCATATACCCATCCAAATGCCTCTTGAATGTTGCAATTATACCAGCCTCCACCACTTCCTCTGGCAGCTCATTCCACACTTGTACCATTCTCCGAGTGGAAAAGTCACCAAGTAGGTCCCTTATATCTTTCCCCTATCACCCTAAACCCATGCCCTCCAGTTCTGGACTCCACGATCACAGGGAAAAGACTTTGTCTATTTATCTTATCCATGCCCCTCAATTTTGTAAACCTATAAAGGTTACCCCTCAGCCTCCGACGCTCCAGGGAAAACAGCTACAGTCTGTTCAGCCTCTCCCTATAGCTCAAATTCTACAACCCTGGCAACATCCTTGGAAGTCTTTTCTGAACCCTTTCAAGTTTCTCAACATCTTTCCGATGTTGAAGGAGACCAGAATTGCAAGCAATATTCCAACAGTGGCCTAACCAATGTCATGTACAGCTGCAACATGACCTCCCAACTCCTGTACACAATACTCTGACCAACAAAAGAAAGCATTCCATATGCCTTCTTCACTATCCTATCTAGCTGTGACTCCACTTTCAAGGAGCTATGAACCTGCACTCCAAGGTTCAGCAACACTCCCTACGACCTTAGCAAGTCCTGCTAAGATTTGCTTTTCCAAAATGCGGCACCTTGCATTTATCTGAATTAAACTCCATCTGCCACTTCTCTGCCCATTGGCCCATCTGGTCAAGATCCTGTTGTAATCTGAGGTAACCCTCTTCGCTGGCCACTACACCTCCAACGGTAGTGTCATCTGCAAACTTATTAACTGTACCTCTTATGCTCACATCCAAATCATTTATGTAAATGACAAAAAGTAGAGGATCCAGATCCTTGTGGCACTCCACTAGGTCACAGTCCTCCAGTCTGAAAAACAACCCTTCACCACCACCCTCTGTCTTCTACCTTTGAGCCAGTTCTGTAACCAAACGGCTAGTTGTTCCTGTATTCTGTGAGATCTAACCTTGCTAATCAGTCTCCGATGGGGAACCTTGTCGAACGCGTTACTGAAGTCCATATAGATCACATCTACTGCTCTGCCCTCATCAATCCTCTTTGTTACTTACTCAAAAGATTCAAACAAGTTTGTGAAACATGATTTCCCACGCACAAAGCCATGTTGACTATCCCAAATCAGTCCTTGCCTTTCCAAATACATGTACATCCTGTCCCTCAGTATTCCCTCCAACAACTTGCCCACCACCGATGTCAGGCTTACTGGTCTATACTTCCCTGGCTTGCTCAAAATGGAAACCAAGACTTATGTTGATCAATACCAGTCCAATATTCTGTTCCAGAGTACATTGCAATGTCATGTACAAAACTGTTGCCCAAAATGAAAAGGTTATGTCATCATGGAAACACACTGAAGTATACTTAACAGCAAGCTATGTACAGGAGAGGACATGTTGATACCAAATAAAGAGAAAAATGTACACAGTCCTGGCTACATGAATAGAAGCATAGGATAAAAAGACTACTGGAAAACTCCAATTGTCTCTAAATATCATCTTTCCTTCCCTTTCCATTTATGGTTTTTACACAAATTAAATATTATAACCAATACTTCCTAGTTTAGACTATGTATCTCAGTTTTCCAGATAACTTAAGAAACACTCATGTCAGAGTCAGACAGTGCATATGTTCAGACATGACAGCAAATGCTATTCAAAAGCTTGCAAAGTCTGTAGGCAGCTTAAAGCAGCATGAAAGGAGAGCACTATGCCTTCAACACTAGGTCAAATGAGCAAAATATATAGAAAGAAAGCATTTCTTCATTCAAATTAGTAAACTATGGACAAGCAACCACAGCGAGGGAAATATGAAATAAGTGTTTAAAGAAAATATTAGATGGCACTGGAAAGAATAGGAAACTGGAATTGAGAATACACACAAGTGACCAGTGTAGGCACAATTACATATATAAACATTTCTGAGAGTCTGTTTAAAGTACTGGAATGCTTTAATGTAAATGTACATGCCTACATACATTTTCCCTATAGATACCAATGTGTTAAAATAAACTATAGAAAAACAATAGCAGAATTCCAGCTAAGCAAAAAGTAATAAAATTATGCCAAATTAAACAGCAAAGAGAAATTGCAATCCTTTTAAAGGACAAGCATTCTTAAAAGTAAATTATTATATGGAAAAAGAAAAAAAAATTATTTGCTCCTGTTGAGCTTTGACAAATTACAAGTTTAATTTTATCACTGAAGTAATGCAGCAATCTCACCCGGATCTCCGATATCATGTGGAACTACATTTGACGTATTCACTTTTGCCAATCTACCATTCATCAAGTGTATTCGCTGTGTATTATCCTCCTTCAGTACAGCAGCAGCTTTAAGAAAAAGGAATTTGCTTTGAATTTTCAATATGTAAGCAACTCTCAATGACTTACCCATATACAAATCACTAAAAATCTGAATCTATGCCAAATTTTGGATTTGCACAATATTCTCAGGTTCCATGCAAATCTCTTCCACTAGTGAAAACCACATGCCTTACAATTGAGATGGAGTGTTCATCACAGGCTTGTGGTGATGATTTGACCACATGTGCCCTCATACATTGTCCTGGCTTCTTGGAGCAATGCAAGTTAGGCAAAATCCGCTGTAAACCCACCAATTTATTTACTTTGTAAGTAATGGTACAGAATACAGTGGTCATGCAATTACTTACTTGATAGTTCCTACCTCTGTACCCTTTCCAGCACCAAGTTCCAGATACCCACAATTGCCGAGACAAAATAATTTTTCCTCAAATCCCTTCTTAAACTCCTTCTACTTATCTTAAAAATTGTGCCCCTAGTTATTGAATATTCCAAGGGCCAAAATTTTTCTCCGTACTTACGCCCTTTGTAGTTTTGTATGCCTCAAACAGGTCTCACCTTGGCCTTCTTATTCAAAATAAAACTACGCTAGCCTATCTAGTCTCTCTTCATAGCTGAAGAGTGCAATGACATTCTTCCTACAGTATAGCCACCAGACTGTACAAAGTTCTCCAGCTGTGCCCCAACTACCATTATATACAACCCCTCCATAACCTCCTTAGACCATAAAAGATATAGGAGCAGATTTAGGCCGTTCAGCCAATCAAGTCTGCTCTACCTTTTGATCTCAGTTGATATGTGCCTCAACCCCTATTCTCCTGCATTCTTCCAATAACCCTTGATTCCCTCATTAATCAAGAACCACTCTCTCTTAAATACATTCAATGACTTGACCTCCACAGCACTCTGCAGCAATGAGTTCCATTGACTAACCACCCTATGGCTGAAGAAATTCCTCCTCAACTCAATTCTAAAGGGTCATCCCTTCATTCTGAGGCTGTGACCTCAGGTACTAGTCTCTCCTACATCTTCTCCATGTCCACTGTATCCAGGCCTATAAGTATTCTGGAAGTTTCAATTAGAACTCCTCCTCATCCTTCTAAACTTCATTCAGTATAAACACAGAGGCTTCAATTGCTCCTTATATGACAAGCCCATCAAACCTGGGATCATTCTTGTAAACCTGCCTTTCCTTAGATTCACGACCCAAAACTGCTCTTTGCTCTTGTATTCTAGACTTCTTGAAATGAATGCTAACACTGCAGTTGCCTTCTTAAGTGCATATTAACTTAAGAATGAACCTGCATATTAACCTTAATTAATTAATGAATTACAACTCCAAAGTCCCTTTATGCTTCAGATTTCTAAAGCATTCCCCCATTTAGAAAATATTCTGCATCTCTATTCTTCATACCAAAATTCATAACCTCACTTTCCTACATTATATTGCATCTGTTAATTCTTTGCCCACTTGCCTAGCACGTCCAAGATCTTCTGCAGCCTTACCACTTCCTCTACACCACCTGTCTCTCCAACTATGTTTGTCATTTGCAAACTTAGCAACAATGGCCCGAGTTCCTTTTTCCAGATCATTAATGTATGACATGAATAGTTGCAATACCAACACCGACCTCTGAAAAATCCACTACCCTGTATGCATCAGCTGCTATCCTGAAAAAGATCCTGTTATCCTCACTTTCTGCCAATCATCCAATCCTCTATCCATGCCAGTATTTTGCCCTCAACATGGACTTTTATTTTAGTTAGCACCTCTTGTGCAGTACTTGCCAAAGGCCTTCTGGAAATCCAAACAGATCACATTCAATGGTTCTCCTTAATTTACTCATTACCTCCTCAAAAGAATTTAACTGGTTTGTCAGGCATGATCTCCTCTTGACAAAGCCTTGATAACTCAGCCCTATTTTACCATGCACTTCCAAGTACTCAGCAATTTCATCCTTAACAATGGACTCTTTAATCTTACCAATGATTAAAGTCAGGTTAACCAATCTATAGGTTCCCCTCTGCTGCCTCTCTTTCTTAAACACGGTTTTACATTAGCCATTTTCCAGTCCTCTACGACCCTCCCTGACTCCAGTGAGTCCTGAAGAATCACCACAATGCCTCTATAAATCTCTTCAGCTATCTTCTTCAGGACCCTGCAGTGTAGCCAATCTGGTCTGAGTGATGTACCCCCTTTCAGCTTCCCCAGCACCTCTTCCTCAATGATGGCCACTACACTCACCTCTTGAAGTTCGGTATATCTCAAATTTGTTCAGACATATCCCCCTGAATAGCCACACTGACCATGTGATTAATTCATGCCTCTGGAGAATGGAGATTAATTCTGTCACTCAATTTCCTTCCCCCAATACTTTTCCTTCCATAGCTGGTAGACATTAGACTCACTGGCCTGTAATTTGCTAGATTATCCCTACTACCTTTTTTGAATATAGCGCTACATTAACTGTCCTCCAGCATCCTGTGATCAGAGAGGATTAGAAAATAAAAGTTAGAGACTGAACAATCTCCTCCCTTGCCTGTCAAAGAAGCATGAAATAGATATCATCTGGGCCTGGGGACATAGCTATTTCCAAGCCTGCTAAAAACGCTAACACATCCTCCCCATCAACGCTGACCTTTTCAATCATATCACACTCCCCTCCTTAGTTTCTAGACCTACTTCATCTTTATAAAACAGATTGTAAATACAGATGATCTCTATGTCTCTGGCTCCATTTGCATATTGCCATTTTGGTCCCTAATGGGCCCTACTCTTTCCTTTGTCGTATACCTATAAAACAGTTCTGGCTCCACCACCTTTCAGGATAATTAGGGATGGACAATATGTATTGGCCTAGCCAGAAATGATCACATCCCAGAAAAGAAAAGAACTCTCAAGACCAGGCAATTACTTTAGCCCCATAAAACATTCAGAACAGTATTATTCTTGTAAAATGCACCAAATGGAGAAGATATAACTTACCAATATCATACTGCAGACTAAGTTCCAGTTTGGGCCATAGCATAATTAGTGCAAATGACGCATAAAAATGAACATCGTATGTATTGTACATTCGATACTCCTGTCCTACAGTGCATGAGAAAAAATAATTGACACTTTACAACACTTGATTCCTTATGCACAACTAGGTAGTCATTTCAGTAGCAAAGAACAGTTCCATGTTTATTAGATGCCTCCTACAAATTGGTCTATTTATTGGATCAGAGTTTCCAAAATTATGACTCACAATGCCAATGAGTTTAAGGGAAAAGGACCCTTCAATATAAAACACAAAACTACCTCTGAGCCATCCACCCAATGGAAACAATGTCTTGTAATTCCAGAATTATTATTGCTGGACAAGATATGAGAAGCATTAAAATGAATTTATGTCAGGAAAAAGTTTGGGAAGTACTCCATTAGATTTTACAGAGTGAAACCAAAAAAATAGGGAATAGCAGAAGGATTTACTTGTTGACCAAGTATTTTTCAAAATATTCATTTGGTCGATTGTCTAATTTTAATTAGATTAAATTACTTAGTGTGGAAATAGGCCCTTCGGTCCAACAAGTCCACACCGACCCCCCGAAGAGCAACCCACCCAGACCCATTCCCCTACATTTACCCCTTTACCTAACACTACGGACAATTTAGCAAGGCCAATTCACCTAAACTGCACATTTTTTGGGACTGTGGGAGGAAACCCACGCAGACATGGGGAGAACGTGCAAACTCCACACACAGTTAGTCACCTGAGGCGGGAATTGAACCTGGATCTCTGGCGCTATAAGGCAGCAGTGCTAAACACTGTGCCACCATGCCTCCCTCTTATATGTGGCAATTTCAATGTAAACTGTTTGGAAAACAAAACATTATCAAACTTCTAGTCAAATTTAATACTGAAATTATGCAAAACAAAATGTCTGGATTAGTCTCCACGAGATGATAGAACCTCTCACACTGATGATGGCATAGGGAAAACTGATTGTTATTCTGAGTGTAACAACATTGTACAGTACGTCAACAGTGTATCTACCTTCTAAATATGCAAACCGTCCATAATCCTTCATCACTTTGGGTAGAGGCGGAAGCTGATCCCTCCGATCAGTCAAGCCATTTGTTATATTTAAATCACCAGTCACTTGAAGCCAAATTGTTCCTCCATCAGATATGAAGTATAGTTCATTAAATAAGGCTGACTTGTACCAGTCAGGTAATTGGCTGTTGAATTAACGGGAACAGAAAAATGTGAACACAGATACTCCAAATTTAAAAAGTTTCAGGTTAAAAAGAAAGGATTTTATTTGTAATAAATATGTGCAAAACATGTGTGCAAAAGTGTATAAATGCAGGTCTGGTCATTTCCATAAAAACTTGCTAGTCAGTTAACCAGAAGATAATCATAAGGAGGGAAATTCTCTTTAAATAAAGTGGGCATTCTGTCTTGGTTTGTAATTAATTTGGGGATGGAGATGGTGTTCACTTCAGGAGCACTTCAAGATTTGTCTTAAGAAACAATGATGGTATTCACAAATTATCAATTTGTGAACATCAATATATTCAAATTTATAAAGCTTCATGGAAGCAAATAATAAAAGCTAATAAAATTCCAACACTACGATTTTGCCCTGCAAAATTTCATTTGGTATGGAATGGACTGGACTGGTTCAGTTAAAGGTGCATTAATATGGAATATTTAAAATATTATTGTTATAGTTCTTCAACGGATGCACTCGTCAGCAACATTCCAAGTTGGTTTATTTACAGTATTTGCTCAGTACCTCCTCCAGACAAACTGCTTTAACCGTTGACCTACACATTTGTCCTCACTTATACTATTTCTACTTTGCCAAATGTATTTGGTAATTGTTGGTCAATGCATGTAAATTACTCAAACATATGATTCAATTTGAAACGAAAATACAAAAAAAACCTTCCCTAATGATTTAATAGTTAGTTGCAATGTTGAATTAGCTAATCCTAATTAGACTCAGCAAAACTGAAAACAAAGGGCTGCTGTTTGTAATATAGTCCATTGTCCAAAACTGGGCAGTTTAACAGTTATATCAGGCAAGGACAGACTCCAAAATTCAGTTTTCTAGGCCGAAACATTTAGTTTATTTGGCTAAGGTAACATAAGAAATTTGCTGTTCCTATAACTTGGGAAAGAAATAGTATTCTCTCAAGGTCGGAAGAATAGAAATTAAAGGGGGAAAATATGTATTTAACATATTTCTCAGTTGAGAAAATAAAGTTTATGTATTGCATTAGGATCTGAAAGTTTGATTTTTCAACCTGTTTTTGGCAGCCTCAATTTCTTTTTCAATGAAACAAAGAACGGCTGATGCTCAAAATCAGACGAAATCAAAGTCTTGGACAAACTCAGCAGATCTGCCAGCATCTGTGGAGTAACAAAAGTCAAAATGTTTGGTCAGTGCCAGGGGAGGACAGAGGGGGAGACAGAAAGGGATTTCTGCTAAAATCGAGAGATTAATACTGAGTAGGGTGCTAATGAGAAGTGTAAATGGGTTATTGGAGTCAGGATTTAGGGATGTGGGCATAGGCAACAAACCTGGAGGTGTCTGTTCAAAATCTGAAATTGTTAAAGCCAATGTTGAGTCCCAAAGGCTACAAGGTACAAAGATGAGGCTGATGAAGGGCTTATGCCCGAAACATTAGTTCTCCTGCTCCTCAGATGCTGCCTGACCTGCTGTGCTTTTCTAGCACCACACTCGAAATAGAAGGCTGCCAGATCTGCAGGGTTTCTCCAGCACTTCGTTACTTTTGCTCCAACTCTATTTTTCCAAACAACAATGGTTCAATAATCTTTTTCATATAAAGTTTAAGTGAGACCTCATTTGTTATTTAGTGCATAATGAACAGTCAGGAGAATAAATACATAATCAAGAACATGCCATTTTAATTGTACATTCACCAATTTAGTTCCACTAAATAATGATAAACCAATAACAATTGTAAGTTCTGATGAGATCAACATTCAACCTGCATTTTAGGCTGCACAAACAAATATTTGATTGAAGATGCATAAAATGCTTGCACTGTGGAACATGTAGGGGACAAAATTAGACAACGCATATTGTTTCACTGTCTTCTAAACAACTGATTACAGGTGGTTTAAACATTAGGAAGTGGATAAAATGAATTATCCTATTTTAAAAAATAATAGCAAAAGGACAAGTTTATATGTAAAATCAAATTTGTCTTATGCTTAACTTTGCACTATTTACCCATTTTCTAAAATTGGATGTTGCCAATCATCAATCTTTTGTTCCCATTGCTTGTAATGCGTTAAGGAGTAGTGACTCAAAGCAGGAGCAGCATCTCCACTTGTCCCAAAAAAACGTGTGTACCACCTAGAAACAAAATTTAACTAAAGTTAGCAGCATACATCATTACCAGAAGACTTTAACTTTCTCTTAGCAATATAATAAATAATCCCAATATACATTTGAACTCCACTCTTAAATGCTGATGAAACAGTTGAAGCCCAAATATCTCAAATCTGAGATGGCAGTTACCAACTTATATTCCTCTTCAAATTATTGTGCCATATATTAGGATTGTTGTAATAAAATATTAATGATAAGATAAATAAGAATGAACTTATATGATATATTTGGAAAAGTACAAAGGTTGCAGAACATGCAGGTCAGACATACATAAAGAAATAATATTTTGGTTAATTTAAGGCAGTTTTGTTCTGCACTGGTATTACCAGGTTTTTCCATCATGGGTCCTGTCACAGGCAACAAATCAAACATCAAACTTTCTGGTTTGTGCTGAATGACTTATTAAAACCTAGCCCAAAGTAATATAAAATGTAAAAATACAAGGCTGTAGCTGATCAAGGAGATAAAAAAAGTTTTAGGTATGCACAATAAAGTGACCATTAAAACAAAAAATTGCTACAAGTACTGACTATTCTGTAAAAGCCTTTGGCCAAAACAAAAGTATGAATTGAAGTGTTTCCAAGGGTTTTTGACTCTGGAGTTCGAATGAGTCATCCTACCATGGAAACGTGCAGTAGTGGGTATAATTCTGGACACCCTACCGTCAAAAGGATATGTACGAGGAATTTATAGAGGAGAGCAATCAGCTTTCAATGGGAAACAATGAAGACATGCAAGTTTTAACACAGTAATGGCAATGTAATGAAGCTTGCCTGCTCCAACTGAGCAAAAAAAAAAGAGTGAAGGAATTAGTACAACATGAATTAATAATTTTAAATCAAAAAACGCAGAAATATCAATTTACTATGAGACATGTGGCTACAAAGACATGGACAGTTAGGGACCATCAACATCCTCATTTTCACGAATGGCAGACAGTTGAAATTGATGTGGAAATGGTAATTGATAGGATGTGAGAACTTATAATGGATAAATCAACAGTACCAGATTGGATACATCCAAGAATACAGAGGGATAAGAGGAAACTGTGGAAGCACTGGCCATAATTTTTAAAACATCGCCCTGTGAGAGAAATCTTGAGAGCTACAAATGATACGCTTGTTCCAAATAGGGTGTCAAGAGAATCCCAGTAACTATGAGCTGTTGAGTTTAACTTCAGTACTGGAGAAGTGGAGAAATAGTAAATTGAATAATGTTAATAAGTCATTTGTGCAAATGGAATACTTAATAAATGTATTTTCTTAAGGGCAGATCATTTTAAAATAATCAGCTAGAGTTTTTGCTTCGAGGTAAAGGATTAATGATAGTCATGTTGATGTAGTGTCCATGGACTTCCCAAAAGTCATACATCAGTGTCACGTAGCCGAATTGAACACAAAGTTCTCGCTTCATGAGATAAAAGGGACAATGGCAACATGGATACAAAATTGGCTGAGTAACAGGAAAGAGCCCTGATAAATGGACGCTTTCTTTGGGTTGAAGGTAGGTTTGGAGTGGAGATTACCAGATTGTGTTGGGACACTTGTTTTTTGGATACTAGTGTCCTAGACTTTACTGAAAAGGCACAAGCTCAAAATTTGATGATGATACGAAATTCTGCAGCATGGTGAACGGTGAAGAGGGTCATCTAAAATTTCAAAAAGGACAAGTTGGTCAGATGAACAGACAAACAGCAGATGAAGTTCAATATGGAAAAATATAAAGCGATTCATTTGGTCAGGAGAATATGGACAGAAAATAGATAACAAAAATAGTCCAATCCAAATGGAGATACAGGAGCAGAGTGACCAGAGTACAGATACAGACAGGTCATTGAAGGTGGCAGGATAGGTTGAGAGGGGAGCTATTATAGAAAATGTAGCAACTTTAGTTTTATTTAAAATAGCATAGAATATAAGAGCAAGAAGGTTACATTTAATATATAAAACACTAGTTCAGCCACAACTAGAGTCAACTGTGTCAAGCTCTGGGCAGCACACTTTAAGGGAAGGTGTGCAAAGAAGATTTGTGTGAAAGTTACTTATCCCTGGAACCATCAGTTATGTAGATTAATTGGAAAGGTTGGGACTGTTTTTCGTCAAGTAGTGAGAAATAGAGGGTTCTGGCAGTTGATAGGGAAAGGTGGTGCCACTGAAGAAATTATTAGAATAAAAAAGGCACAGATTTAAAATATTTTGCAAAAGTAGTAACGGAGAGAGAAACTTTTATGGGGGCGATTAGGATCTGGAATATATTGAGGGTGGCAGAGTCAAGTTCACATGAGGCATCAAAGAGGGAATTGGTTAATTGAAAAAAGGAAGAAAAAATGCAGGGTTATAGGGAAAAGTCAAGGAAATGACCCAATGTATAGTTGACTTGGAGAGCTGGCGCAGACAATGGGCCAAATAAACTCCTCTGTCATAAAACTTCAGAAATGTACATACAGTCCCTTAAGAAAGTTTTTGTGGGTGGGGGGAAATAAATGTATAAACATATCTTGGAGAATTTTCCCTCAGGAGATTGAAATTGGTGCAGACCAAATAATGTAGACAACTGGGTCAAAATTGCCTTTGTGCTGGACTAATCTTTTTTTAAGAAAAGGTCTGGTCTGCATAGAAAAATGGAAGTGATTTTTCTTCCTGTTCTACTTCTCTTACCTTGCATGCTCTTTTTCCCTTGATCCAAAATGGATCTTGGGCATGTCCCACGCAAGACAGAACTCAACGACATTTTGCTTTCGTGCTGGCACAATGCAGGTAGTTGCAATAGCTGCTGCAATGACTTGCCCTTTGTCTGTCTGTTTACCTTTTCCTAGGCACATAAAAAGGTGGCATGCTCAGTTCATTGTTATGTGGATCAAACCAAGAAACTTGTGTGGTACTTGGCGGGTGAAAGATACTGCCACCATTCCTTTTTTTTGACTTAACAAGATATAGTTTTGTTTGCATGAAAGCAAATAGGTATATAACTTAGTAAAAAATATTTAAGACCAGAGGGAAATAAATGACATTTCTGATTTTCTTCACTGAAGACTGTTTTGATATATTGTGGGGAAATTAATGCAGTTTCCAACATTAGCTTATACATCCTCCCTAATAAAAGTTGGTTAGTCAACCTATCGGAAGAATGCCATTCTGTGGACAATAAGGACAGTTGCATTGTGATAGGATTATGGTTATATGAAAAGCACATATTGATAAGCAAAATAAACATTTGAAACAGGCTTGGGTCTGCTAGAAGAAGCTTCCGTTAAAATATACATTCTGCATAACAACAGACAAAAATATCTAAGATTTACAAAAGCAAAGATATTAAAAATCAAAATTGAAAACTGAAAATGCTAGAAATACTCAGCATTCAGGCAGCATCTGTGGAGCTACGGAAAGAGATAATGTTGCAGGTTGCTAATCTTTCACTGGAGCCAGGAAATGTTAGATATGCAATAGGTTTTAAGTGAAAGGGTGCGTAATTTGGTAAAATAAGAAAATGAATTATATGTAATAAGGTAGAACACATGAGATTAAATAACAGAAGAGTTTGTGGTGTAAGGCCAAAGGGAGTCAAAACGTGAGAAGGACTAAAAGGGGTGTCTGGGGATGTCAATAGAGTTAGAGATGTACAGCATGGAAACAGAGCCTTCCGTCCAACCTGTTCATTCCGAAAAGATATCCCAACCCAACTTAGTCCCACCTGCCAGCACCTGGTCCATATCCCTCCAAACTCTTCTTATTCATATACTCATCCAAATGCCTCTTAAATGTTGCAATTGTACCAGCCTCCACCACTTCCTCTGGCAGTGCATTCCATACACGTACCACCCTCTGCATGAAAAAGTTGCCCCTTAGGTTTCTTTTATATCTTTCCCCTCTCACCCTAAACCTATGCCCTCTAGTTCTGGACTCCCCGACCCCAGGGAAAAGACTTTGCCTATTTACCCTATCCATGCCCCTCAATTTTGTAAACCACTATAAGGTCACTCCTCCGACATTCCAGGGAAAACAGCCCCAGCCTGTTCAGCCTCTCCCTATAGCTCAAATTCTCCAACATCCTTGTAAATCTTTTCTGAACCCTTTCAAGTTTCACAGTTGCTGTTCTAAAGGAGAGAGAAAAACAGGAAAATAAAGCAAAACTAGCAAAGAAAATGACTTCTGTTTGGATTTTATGGTTGGAAAATAGTTAAACTCAATATTAAGGCTGGTAGGAAGCAACAGGCCGAGATGCTGTTCTTTAAGCTTGCACTGATTTCCATTGGAACACTGTTGGGAGGTTAAGGATAGGGAGATCAGCAAGAGAGCAAGGTGGACAATAAAATGTCAAAAAATCAGAATCTTGGAATCACACCAGTATGCTGTTACACTCCACCAGTGAGACTTGAATCAAGGCCTCCTAGCTCAGGGGTAGGGACACTACTAATGTTTCAGAAGAGCACTTCTGCATCATCGGGTATGTTTGGTGTTGCCCCTCGCATGCACCCCTGCACTCTTCACGGAGCCAGAGTCAAATGCCTGTCATTGATGAGTAATGGCAGAATGAGGAGATGCTGGCTCATGGGGTTGGCAATTGAGAGAATGCAATTCTGCTTTTTACGGATGCACAGTCGAGCTACTAGATCCATTCGAAACTTCTCAGTGAGCATGGTGGTAGTGCTAGTTAACACAATGGAGGGTATTCTTCAATACGAAGATGGAATTTTTATCTTTACAAGGAATCTACAGTGGTTACTCTGACCACTACAGTCAAAGAAGTGCATCTGTAGCACACAGATAGTTGAGGCCATTAGTTCCCATTTTAGCTGTAGACTCCGTTGACACAGCATGGAAACAGACCCTTTGGTCCAACTTGTCTGCACAGACCAGACATCCCAAACTAACCTCATTTTATTTACCAGCAGTCATCCACATGCCTCTAACATGGGTAGCCCTGCTTGGAGCAGCTTTTGTTGCCTATCCCTAATCGCCCAGGAAAAGGTAGTGTACAGTTGTTCCCTTGAACTGCTGAAGGCAGTTCCTGATGAAGGGCTTTTGCCCGAAATGTCAGTTTTGCTGCTCCTCGGATGCTGCCTGACCTGCTGTGCTTTTCCAACACCATTCTGATCCAAAAAACTTGAACTGCTGAAGTCCACAATGATATCAGGGAGGGGTTTGCAACATTTTTACCCTGCAACACTGAAGGAATTGTGATTTGTTTCCACATCAGGACAGTGTGGCTCGGAGGGGAACTGTTTCCATGTATCTGCTGCGCTTAATCTTTTAATTTGTCACAGGAAAATGCTGTCTAACAGCCTCGGTGAATCACTGAATTGCATCGCATAGATGGTACATACTGCCGCTGTTGAATGCCAGTGCAGGACAATGTTTGTGTATGTTCTGGCAATCAGGTGGGTTGCTTTGTCCTGGATGGTATCAAGAACCTGGATTGTTGTTGCAGGTGCACCCATCTAAACAAGGAACATTCTGTCACATTGATTTTTGCCTTGTAGATGATGGATAGACTTTGGGATGCTGGCCGTGCGTGAAGGGGGAATTACCCACTGCAGAGTTCATAGCTTCTGACCTGCTCTTATAGCTATTTATATGTGGCTAGTCTTGTTCAGTTTCTGGTCAATATCCATTCCTATGATGTTGATGTGGGAGGATTCAGCCATGGTAATGCCAGTCAATGTCAAACAGTATTGGCCAGACTTCTGTCTTGCTGGAGATGGCCATCGGCAGGCAAACATCACCTGCCACGTATGTGGCCAAACCAGAATAGTTTTCCACATCATGGTTCATTTGAACAATGAGTGCTTTAATATGTGAATTATAGCAAGTGATGCTAAACACTTGGCAATCATCAGTGAACATCTCCACTTCTGACTTTATGGTAAAGGAAGGGTCATTTATGAAGCAGCTGAAGGTAATTGAGACTGGACAGAAAAACTCCTGCACGGATGTGACACCCAACTATTTTCCTTTGTGCTAGGTAGGTCTAGGGCTCAGTTAAGTATGGCCTTGAATGTAAAGGACAGTCACTCGCATTTCACCTCTGGAATGCAGAGCCGAGGCTTCCAAAAGAGCCATCTGCAGAAATAATATAGCTATGATTTCCTGAACTCCTTAGATTCAGGAATAAAAGCAGAAAGATCTAGAGAGTCTCAGCAGGTCCGGAAGCATCTGTGAAGAGCGACACAAAGTTCACATTTCGAGGATAGAATTACTCCTCTTTGGAACACTGGAATTCCAAAGAAGAGTCATAATGTCCTCAAAATGTAAACTTTATTTGTGTCTCCATAGATGCTGCCAGACCTGAGTTTCTCCAGCAATTTGCTTTCATTTCAAATTTCCAGCATGCTCGGTATTTTGTTTTTCCTCAGAATCAGAAATATTTCAGCTGGAATTTGGCAAGATGCAACGCAGCTATTCAAGAAAGACAGGGAGAAAGATAACTATTATAGACCAGATAGCCCAATATCGATGAATATATACAAGAAAGTACAGTACAATTTGAGTAAGTCAACATGGTTTTATAGGAGGGAAACGTTGTCTGACAAACTTAGAATTTTAGGATGATGTAATTCATAGGGAAACCAATAAATGTAGTGCTCCTAGATTTCCAAAAGGCATAGTTAGATGCCATATACAAAGCTTAGGGCAGATGGTGCTTTTATCTTTTGGGGGGGGGGGTTGTGGAGAGAGAGGTGGTTAGAAAAGGAGGAAGCAAGGGAACATATTAGCATGGTCAGATGATTGGTTAATGGGACATTTTCATATTAGCAGGTTGTGCCGAGCAGAATATTACAAGGATCAGTGAAAAAGCCTCGGCTATTTATGTACTATATTAGTGACTTTGGAGGGACACCGAATAACATATCCAAGTTAGCTGACAATACAAAACTAGAAAAGACAAACGATAGGATGCATAAGGGCTGCAAAAAGACAGTTTCAGTGAAAGAGCAACAAGGTGGCAGATGGAGTACAGGATAGGATACGGGTTGCAACAGTTCAAGGCAGCAGCTCACAACCACCTTCTCAAGGGTAATTAGGGAGAGGTAATAATGTTGCTCACATCCTACAAATGAATAATAAAAATACTCCCCTCCTAAGAGTACTCTGAGTGTCCATGCGCAGCAAGGGCTGCAACAGTTCCAAGAAGGCAGCTCTTCACTCTCCATGTCAGGGTAATTAGGAATGTGTGATAAACGCTGGCCAAGCTAGCTGTGCCCATATCACAGGAACGAAAAAAAAATTCAGCTGAGTTCTCCCATTTCCATACATAAATTCCTTTCTGACTCATCATCCCTGCTCCTTTCCACCCCCTCCCCCCAATTTATGTCTGTAAAGACGTGGGATTGACAGCTAGCATAAAATGGGTTCTCTTTAACTGCTTCCTTTTGTTTGCTTCTTCACTGTCTCCAGATACATTCAACTTAGTTTTTCAATTGTACTTTCTTCCTGATATCCAGCATAAGCACATATTGTTTTTACCTTTTTTTAAAAAAAAATCCTTTGTCATCCAGAGAACTTTGGATCAGTTTGTCCAACTTTTCCCTTTTCAGTGAATATACCTTACTGTCCTCAAATTCTTTATTGAAGGCGGTTCATTGATCAGTGACCATTTCTCCTGTCAATGTCTGATTCGAGCCAGGTCCATTCTTACCCCATTCAAGCTAACTTTCCTCACCCTGGACTATTCTTAGGCTTCTACAGCAGTTATCCTAAACCTTATAATACAATAGTCGTTAAACCTTTCTCTGCTGATATTTGGAATGCATATTACAAGCTCAATCAAGTGAGTGCGCCAAAATGAGAAGCCTGCCCATTGTGGAAAAAAAAATTAAGGCTTTGAGCTAGCTGAAAGCCTGTTAGTGGGAGGTACCAACTGGAGAAAATGTTCTTGAAATAGTATAGCAGAGTAATGTAAATGTCTTGAAAGACTGGAAAGCAAGCAAAAAAACATTCATATTGAAGCAGATGGTACAAAATAGGTGAGCTTGATGAATGAATGTTCTTCCTAAAAAGGGTGATTCTGCTGGAAAACAAGTAACATTGTTCAATATGAAAAAAACAAGATGCTGGCATCAGAGTTTGCCAGAAAAGGCTGATTAAGAACTTAGTGCTATCAGTTATTAAAGCATTAGTTGATGTATTTAACTGTAAATACAGCTCTAAATTTGAAATTGATGACATGGCAGTTCTTCAAAAATTACTGTCCCACACAAAAAAAAAGTCAAGAATACATGCAGCCTAAGTATTGCCATTAAACATTCTTGCCTTGTTTACCTAGGGACAAAAACCAAGGATTAGTTTTGTGCAAGTTACAGTCTCACCCATATGCATAGCATTTGGTTCTTTTTTTTCATATGTCACCCAAGAGTTGAGTGTGCGGTTTCCTCTTCTCCCCCAGCACTGGACAATATTGTACAGGTTATACCTCTAACACAGCAGCCTCAGGACCTGGTCTTTACCAAACTAGAGAATTTGGAAGACCACGAAATTCTGCCAGGGTCAGTACAAGAGCTTTTGAACATGTTTAAAAGCATTTTACAGCATTAAAAAATAATGGCTTTCATCTCATTTTAATACAGATAAGCTCATATACATGATTTCCCTGCCAGAACAATTTCAGTTGTTTTGTCAATGTCGCAGTGAACAACCCTGCTGCTTTACATGAGTATAGACGAGGTGAAATTACTGTGGATGCCAGACCAGAGAGATTGCTGGAAAGAGCAACAAACTTGTCCTGAAATCAATTAGGTACGCTGTAAGAATTTTATTGTAAATTGCATTCCAATCACTCCACAACATTATAAAAGCTTTTATTAACTATTGGCATTAGAAGCTAAGGTTGCAAGCAAACTTGCAGCTGATCTTGATGTTGTCCAGGATGGAAATGACATTTTGACTGGTTAGACTGTATACAGTCTGTTAGAACTGTAATTTGACACCCAAATTCATGAAGCATAGAAGATTATTGTGCTTGTACAGCAAATAACTGAAAATCTAATATAATTTTATAATTCACCAAGAGGGATATGAACATAAAATTGAGAAGACTGCTTCAATCATATAGGGTGTTGGTGACACTACAGAGAGAGTACTGTGCACAGTATCAGTCACCTGATTTAAGGAAGATACATAAATGCATTGGTAGTAGTTCACAGATTTATCAGATTAATAGTTCAGATTAATAGCTAAAATAAGCAAAAGTTGGGCCGGCTAGGCCTGTATCCACGAGGAGTCACTACATTAAAACAAAAAGGTAATCAATTTAAAATAGATGAGGAAATGTTTTATTTTCTCTCCGAAAGGGTCTTCTTGAAAGGGTGGTGGAAACAGAGTCCGTGATTATGTTTAAGGTAGGGGTACAGAGTTTCTGGTCAAGCAACGGATTTAAAATTTAACTGGGGTAAGCAGGAATGCAGATTTGGTTACAGATCAGCCATGATCTTATTGAATAACAACAAGCTTGGAAAGGTGGAAACGCCTGTTCCCTGCTCCTTGCAGCCCTGTATTTTTCTTTCCTTTTCAGATAATTTGTCAATTTCCTTTGAAAGCCACAATTGTTTCTGCCTTCACCACACACTTAGGCCTTGTATACTAGGTAAGAAATTCAATATAAGCATATAAATCTGAAGGAGAGTTTTTGTGCTTGTGTCTATTAAGGCAAATGCCATGTAATTTTAATTTTAGCATATTCAACAACTCTTATTCAAACCTAAAATAATTTTATGATGTAACAGAAATAAAGTTGGCGTGCCCATTTTCAGAAGGAAATGCATTTATAAAAACACAAAGAAAGTCACATTAAAAGTAGTTAACATACAAATACCTGGTAGAGAATCTAATTTCCCATCCTGAAGCAGATCTTTCCAGATTTCTTGTCCCATGCCATTCGGGTTAAATTCAGTCTGGTGACTAATTACTAAACCTTGCTGTTTAAGAAACCAAATTGAATTCAAATTAGATTCAAAACTACCTTTACACTAAATGTATTCAAAATGTATTTACACAGAGGTGTCTATGCAGATCAAGAATCTAACAGAAGGCATAAACTCTCAATGTTGCAAATCTATATAAAGCAGGACATCTCTTCCAACCTTAAGAAATATGGCTGCCAGAATTTAAAAAAAAACATATTTTGCCATCTAGTTACACCAAACTAATCAATATTTTACAGCTAGCAAAGAAAAGACATCATTTAAACATTGCTGAACAATTACATACAGAATCTGCATTTGTGCTAATTTCCATTGAAGTCAAAGACGTTTCTTATATTCATTATCCAGTGTAAAACTGACTGCTTTAACAGTGCAAATACACTTTATAAAGTGTTTGATTGAAAGATGATAGTGCACGTGAATACAGTTACAACAGCATATGAAACGACTAGTAAGCAAGGAGTCCTGACCAATATACAATAAGATCAACGCAGTTTGAGAAATTTAATTCAAACCTAGGAATTGGAAATTGTAAAATGTTGACATTAGTAAAATACTTCCTTAATAAGGAAGTTGTCCAAATATCAACATGACTCAAATTAATTCAATAATGTTCTTCCAGATGGAAACTTGGGGCCTGATTCTAATTCAAAGAATTGTTTTTAAATTTATCTGTAAATAAAATCAGGCCTCAGGTGCCCTTATCCAGTTCGATTTACGTGTAACTAAGATCCCACAGAATAAGTGGCTGTTTACTGCATTCCAATGTCACCTAGCAAGCCACCCTGTTGTATTAAACAGCTGCAGCAGCCCATCACCATCTCAGGTGAAAATAAATGCTCACCTTTTATTTTAAAAACAAGTGTGCAACCGGTGTAAAGTAGCCAACCACCAAGCATCATTTTCCATATGTAGCAGGCAAAAAAAAATTAGATGAAGTAACAAGAGGGTTGCACAGGTTTTGGAAAGGGTACCATTTAGATTCACTAGATCACCAGGATTAAGAAAGGTAAACTTGAAAAATAGGTTTTATATCCCAGGAATCTCGAAAATCATGTTATTTAACTGGGAGCTGCATAATGATCAAAGTACTGAGGGAAATAATTTTCCTTGTGGTGTAGTTCAGAAAAAGCAGGCATTTAAACTAAAAACTTAGAGTGAGTGTTTAGGAGAGATGTCATAAGGAACTTCACTCAAAAAAAAAGAGTAAATTTGACCATTTTCTTTCCAAACATCTGTTCAGGCTAGGTTGAATTAAAACTTTAAATGGAGACCAAAAGTTTATAGTTAAATGTATTAAGGACTTCAGAACACATGAATGTAAATGCAATTAATATACTAATCCATGATCTAACTGAATGACAAAACAACCTCAAATAGCTTACTCCTGTTGTTCGAGTTGGAGGTCAAAATATCTGCGGTTAACAGTAATGATTCATTTCTGTTAAAAAGCCAAGATGTACACTGGGTACAAAAAAAATTGAGAAACAGCCAACAGCAGCTGGTAAAAATTGTAATAAACTGAAGCATAGACCATTTTCATAGCAGATGAGTTACCATCACATAATGACAGCAAGTAAAGGAACTGTGCATGCACTAGCAGTAGGTCAGAATTTTCCCTTAAGATTAGCTATTTTCCAATGTAATTCCTGTATTCAAAAAGGGGAGGCAGAAAGCAGGAAATTACAAGCCAATTAGTTTAACTTCCACGAGAAGAAAAATATTAGGAACTATTAAAAGGTAATGTAAAATGAAGAATGAGATAAGCTCAAGGTAATCAGGCAGAGCCAATATAATGTTTGCCAAAGGGAAATCCTTTTAACGAATTTATTGGAGCTTGTTTAAATAAATATACTGTAGATAAAGGGGAACCTGTAAGCATATTGTACTTAGGTTTTCAGTTAAGACATTTGATAAAGTGCATCAAATTTACTGCAGAAAATAAAATCTTGCAGTATTGAGGTAACATGTTTACATGAGCAGAAGTTTGGTTGGCTAAGACAAAAAAAAGAGACTCTGAATAAATGGATCTTCTTCAGGCTGGAAGGACATCACAAGTGGTGCCACAGGGGTTAGCATTGGGGCTTCAACTCTTTACAATTTGTATAAATCATTTGGATGAAGGGAGCGAAGGTATGGAAGCTAAAATTTTTTCAGACCACTAACTGAAAGTTACCCCCTTATTTAATGCAAATATCTGACAAAAGAAGTGGGGGAAAAAAAAAGAAACTGCCCATTATGGCAAAAAGTTTAAGAAAGCAATGTACCTAAATGGTGAGAGGTTGCAGAGCTCTGGAATGTAAAGATCTGGGTGCTAATGCATGAATCACAGACATTTAGGATGCAGTCCAGCAAATAATCAGGAAGGCTGGTAGAATGTTATAGTTCATTGCAAGGGAAATTCAGTGCAAGAATCAGAAGGTTATGTTTCAGTTATACGTGGCATTGATGAGACTACACCAGGAGCACTGTGTACAGTACTGGTCACTGTCCTTACAGGACCATGTGAATACATTGGAAGCAGTTCAGAGAAGCTTTCCTAGACTAATACTGAAGTTCAAGAGTGGTGACTTAATTGAAATATAAAAAGATCCTGAAGGGACTTGATTGGGTGGATGCTGAAAAGATGTTTTTTCTGGTGGGAAAACGTAGAACTAGGGGTCTTAGTTTAAAAATAAAGGGTCACCCATTTAAGAAAAATAAAGAAATATTGTTCGTATAACAGGATTGACTCTTTGGAATTCCATTCTTTAAATGGGAGCAATTGAAGAATCTTTAAAAATATTTAAAGATAATAGATTGTCATGGAGGTGAAAGATTACTAATGGTATGCAGGAATGTAGAGGCAAGGTTAAAAATCAGATCAGCCATGACCTTATTGAATAGTGGGCAGGCTCAAAGGGCTGAGTGGTCTACATTTATACCTTATTTATTTGGTCTATGCCTCAAACATAGAAAGATATGTTTGGAGCTATAGTAGGCCATTTGGCTTGTTGAGCATGATCCACCATATATTATTATTATGACTGAACATTTAACTCTGTCTGTTCTTGTTTCCCGCTCCCCCCCCCCCCCCCAAAATATCTCTTGATCCCTTAAACCCCAAGGCGAGATTTTTTTCCTCTTTGAAATCAGATTGCTTTGGCCTTGACTGTTTTCTGTGGTAGTGATTTCCACAGGCTCATCACTGTCTACATGAAGAAATTTTTCATCTCAGATATAAATGTTTACCTCAGTTCCTTAGACTGCGACCTTTGCTATTGGGAATATCCTTCTTCTATCTACTCTACACATTCTGAGGCAACGCATTCATGCTCCGAAATCCCTTTCATAAAATGGAATTTCATTAAATTTTTCTCCATTCCCAATGACCATTTTAAAATTGATGCCCTACTTCCACCAAGTTACACTAAACTCTGGAACAGTAACAACATAAATCACTAACCTTATGTCTGGCTGAAATTGCCATTGTATAATTATTTACAGGGGCAGCATGATGCAACAACACTCCTGAAATGTGCTCTTCTTCTTTATTGAAATGGAATGGCTCATTCCAGTGCCCGCCTTTCAGATCATCCTTGGTTCCAGTACCATTCCTCAGAGTAAACATAAGCACAACCTCCAGGTCCTCTTCATTTTGGTTTTCAATTTCCCATATAAAGACTCCAACTGGCAAACTAGTGTCCTACAAGGCAAGTGAAATGCTCGTCAAATCCATTCCACATTTCTTTTGTCTATTCAACTGAACCTTTCACAGCTTGCAATTAGAAATCCAGTTTCATCTTTGATCCCCATTCAGACTATTAAATTTGTGTTGTACTCTGACTAGACACCAGCTATTATTTTTTAAGAAAATTGACAAAACATGAGATTCTGAATACTTAAAAGAATAAAACCACAGAATTCCACAATTTTGAACAAATAATAAAATTATACAAAATTAGAACAGCAAGACCTCCCACAATAATCATTTAAATTCTAATTTTCAAAATTAACCAGAAGTACGAACGAACAGAAATGACTTCAAATAGCAAACATGGTCAAGACAAATCCCATGGACATTTCAGCAACCCCCTCAAAATATTATTAACATTTGTGTGTCATGAAATTTCATTTAAAGTTTACAAGAATATCCAATATTTCACATTTGAAGATCTAAATTCAAAAGCAGTGACATCACAGATGGCCTCACTCTCCCAACTGGGACTCTGTCCCCCTGGAATCTGGAAACTGCACTCTGACATCTACTCACATCCACAACTTCTGCTGGCCCACAGATGGCCACGTTCACAAAACTGCACTGTCCTTTCATCTCTTGGAACTCTAAAATCGTACTTAGCTGCATAACAGAAAAACTGCTCATTGGCATTGTTCACCCTGCCCCCACAGCTGCGCTGAACTATTAATACCACATTGCTTTGCCATCTAGTTGGCATGGACGAGTGGACGAAGGGTCTGTTTCCATGCTGTACATCTCTATGACGCTAAGTCATGAGTCCCAACTACCCCAATATACTTGCCTAGACCTTCCTGGAAGTCCAACTGTTCAAACGTTGCATAACATCTTTTCTGGTGCCGCTGGCCCCAAATACCTTAGCAATTAGCAGTTGAAAGGTAGTTCTTTCTTCTCGAACTGTCTTGAGCCAACTGATTAAACTGACAGGGTGGTAACTCTTGTTCTAAGCAACCAATGAAAATCCCTGTAACTAGTCTAGCTCTTGTTCCTAGGCAGTACTGAATATAGCTAACATTTTGGAACAAATATAGCAAAATCTCTGTTCACTGAATGTTCAAATTTCCACAGATTGCTGACTTCAATAATATAAATTGCATTCAAATAAAGGAAGATTTAATCACGTGGCAGCAAGACAAAAATCAGTAATCTATCAGGAGAAAAAACTGAATGGCATTAGACAGCACAAGAGAAAAGTCATGAAAACAGTAGAAATAGTACCAAGAGAATTTTGTACATCGGATACCAGCATTACACAGGAATACTAATACAGACAAAATTGCAGAAACTTCAGTAAACGTTTTTAAAGCTAAAGATAATTCCTTTATTGTTCAAAAAAATCTAAGGGATACAGTGAGCGTGTGGGTAAGTGGAGCTGAGTGCACCAAAAGATCAGCCATGATCTTATTGAACAGCAGAGTAGGCTCAAAAGGGCCGCACGGCCTACTCCTGCTCCTAGCTCTTATGTTCTCAACTCACTACCACCAAGGGAAGTGGGGGAAAATAACGGAAAAAGATTATTGCTATAGGGAAGTCAATAGGCATGATTTATAAATAATTTTCTTTATAATAATAAAGCAGAAAGATGCTGTATTAAATCAAGACCAAAAGATTTGTTACTTTTAAAATGTTAAAAGGTGATAATACTTTGAAATAGTTGTGCCTTGTTCCACACCACTGCATTTGACAGTGTTTTTATATTTCACCAATAACAGCAAGATGTTCAAAAGGGAGTTTTAATAGCAGATCAGAGAATTAAAGAAAAGTTATGAAAAAAAAGGGCAACTAACCTAAGTGAATCCCAAGATCTTCTGTATGCATGTAAATAATAAAAAGGGTGGCTTATGCATTAAGGTGGAGTCAAAGTAGAGATATTAAAATGAATGTCATATGTCAAAGGAAAAGATGTTACCAAGATCACAACAATTGAAGATGCATTCAGGGATACCGAAGGAGTAGAGAATGGAAATTGCACTGGCCATGCTCTTTCACTCTTGCTTGTACACAGATGATAGTGCTAGAGGAAGAAATTATAACCATTTTTGAACAGTGCTTGCAACGATAAGCACAACAATTACAGATCAGCCAATTAATTTTAGTGGCGGGAAAGATTTAGTTACATGTGGATTAATTAAGAAATATACGTTGGCTGTTCCGAAGAGAAAACAACAGTTGTTTGAAGAGTTAGCATATGGTTAATGAGGATATCTTGTACGGCACAAAGTTGATTTTCAAACGGAATTTAATACAGCACCATACAGATCTGAAGATCAGTCTATTCCATGAATTATAAAAGGAATAGCAGCAATGAGAGTATAAAATTGGCTGACTGACAGAAATATTTTATATTTGGAGAAAAACATTGTGATGGAATTCTTCAGGGATCAGAATTGGAATCCTGGTTTTACACAATTTACATCCGTGATTTAAATCTTGGCGTGCAGAGACCAATTTCAAAACTTGTTGATGGCACTGCACTAGGAAGATTTATAAACTGGGTGAGCATGACAACATACAACTTCAAAATGACACTGACAACTGCAGGGGTGTGCAGAACTGTGGCAGGTGAAGTTCAATTTGGAAAAATGAAAAACTATAGACTTGGATGCAAAAAACATGAACAGACAGTACAAACTAAAGGGCATATCTCGAAGAGGTGCGCAGGAGCAGAGAGACTTTGATATACATGTACACAAGTAATTAAAAAAGGTGGCAGGGCAGTTGGACACAGTAATGAATAAAGCATACACTCTCCGATCCTTTATCAATTCCTAGATGATTTGAGAAAAACCTGTATTTGCACAACTTGACGCAGAGGCCATTGATTTCTGATAAATTATATGTCATAAATTGTAAATAAATTTAAATCTTAGTCATAACTCATCTTTCCAAAAAAACTTCCAGATCATATAGCATAATAACATACTGCTAACAATAATACCAACCATATAATTATGCGGAATAATTGGAGATATTTGCCGACATGTCAAAGTTACATTTTGCCCCGGAAGTTTGTAAACCGTCCATGCACGTGGATAAAGAGCATGGTAAAAAGCATATTCTCCACAGTATCCCCAATTCCAACACTGCAGCTTGTGAGGTCTCTCAACAGAAAGTACTTGTTGATAAATAGTCTGTCCATTCTTTCTTAAGCAGACAGTAAACTGGGAACAACAGAAATCCAGTTAAGTGTCATCATACATCATATGGGTACATAGTGTCGAAAATTTAATAATTAGTATTAAAAAAGGTTTTAAAACTTGCTTCAGACACTCATGTAGCAATCGGTTACCTTGTTTTTCAGGTGTCTGTTTTGGTTACTATGGGAAAAATACAAAAATTGTACCATCCCAGCTGTGACAAATTATGCCATTAAAGGAGGATTTTACCATCCTGATTCTCTTGGAGAGGTATTGTAAACCTGAAGCAGAGATGTTTGCTCTATTGGGTTTTGTTTTAAAATTATACAAAAAAAGCATGAGTGGGTGGAGTCAGGCACACACAGACCAAGAGGTTTTAGTTTTGCTTTTAGCTGAAGTTGGAGTTTTAGAGCTGAAACAGCAAGATACAGCTCTCTCTCACCCTGGTGCTAGATTCATTTTTCAGTTTTTCCTTTCTCTTGAACTGGACATAGCATGTGAGTGAATCCATTTTCCCAAATTTTCATTTGCCAAGGCTATCTATGGGATGCTGCTATTTTGGAAAATTTGACAAGTAGTAAAAATAATATATTATTTTGCTAATAATTTCATTAGAGTTAAAGCTATGCCAATTTTGTTTTTGGATTTTAACTGCGGTGTAAGAATAAAGTGCGCTTTAATACTAGTAGTTTGATCAATTGAATCACATCTGGAATGCAGTCTCTTACACTTGCCTTCAAGTAAGATAAATGCTAAGGTCTAGGAGAAGTGAGGACGGCAGATGCTGGAGATCGGAGTCGAGCAGTGTGGTACTGCAAAAGTACAGCTGGTCAGGCAGCATCCGAAGGGCAGGAGAATCGATGTTTCAGGCATAAGCCCTCAAAGTTAGGGTCTAGGCTACATATTAGTTTTGAGGAGGTTTGGTCTGGTCCATAACTCAGCTCAGAGTGGCATGAACACAAGCAAAGTTGGCAAAAGGTTAACGAACTAAGATAAATGTGGTACATTTCATTTAGAAATCACATTAACCTGAGCTCTTTCTGCATCTCAGCACCACATTTCTAACAAGGTCCGTTCAGAGAATACAAAATTATTCAGAGTTTCAATCTTATTTACACAGCTGCAGTTAATAGAAAAATTAACATTAAACACCATAAAATAATCCAAATTTCAAAAAAAGTTTTGAAATTTGAAATTCTGTAGGGGCTCTACAGCAAAGTAAATCAATACTCGCAGCTTTAACATACAGCAATGATATAAAATTTTCATCACCTCATAGGGCCACATACACAATTTTTACTCAACAATACATTATACAAAAAGTTCCTTCTTTTAAAAAAAACTAGCTCAATGACCACCTTTGAGCAAGTGAAACCAATAAGCAGGAACTAGCCCCAAGGTTTTAAAAATATGGTCAAAAATAGGAACATAAAAAACAGTAGTCAGCCAAACAATCTCTTTGCCTGCTCCCCCACTAAATTAGATCATGGCTTGTTAAAATACTCCATTGCTCTGCTCAATCACCAAATCTTTCAAATTCTGCAGAAGCCAAAAATCATTGCTCAGGTGTGAATATTTGTGATAGCCTATAATCTCCTGCAATAATAACTTGTGCTGTGATGGTTGACTGTATACATCACCTGATGTAGCTGAGGAACTTCACTTTGGCGTAACTGCTTTTTCCTCAGAGGGAGACAATGGTCCGAGTTGCATGGCTTACTAGCTTCCAATTCCCCAGGGCCTTCTGCTCTGTTGTAAACAGGTCCACCCACTCCATTCTCAGCACCTCTGCACAATCCTTTGGTGCCTTCCCATGAAATCACGGGTGTAACATCCGCCAACTTACCTCCTCCCTCCTCATCACCCAAGGCCAAATACATCTTCCAGGTGAAGCAGTGATTTACCCATACTTTATTCTATCTCGTCTGCTGTATTTGCCGTTCAGTGTGGTCTCTTTTACACTGAGATGAAACGCTTTACGGAACACCTATATTCTATCCCTGAAAATAATCCAGAGCCTCCAGTTGCCTGCCACTTCAACACCGTGTTCCTTGGCCAACATTTCTGTCTCGGGTTTGCAGCAGTGTTCTAGTGAACTTCGCCAAGCTCAAAAGATCAGCATCTTGTATTCAGCTTACAGGATCCTGCAGCCTCTGGGACTCCACATTGAATGCAATAACTTTAGAGCACAATTCAATTTGTTTGCTCAGCCCACACCCAGTCCTGTTACCACATGGGTTTCTTTCAGCATAGCCAACCATTTTCACATGACTTTGCTTTTGGCATACACTACCCATTCCCTGCTACCCTCGGCTCTCACTATTAGCTTCTCTTCTGTCCTGGCCTGATCCATAATAATCTCTCTTTCAGTTCTGATGACAAATCATCAGACTTGGCATATTAACTCTGCTTTCTTCCCAATCATGTTGCCAGACATGCTGGATTTATTTTTGTTTCAAGTTTCCCAGTTTCTGCTTGCCATGTCCTTCAAGCCAACATTCAGACAGTCAAGGCCATCAGTGTCAGTCATCTTTATATCTCATTTGCAGTGTTCTTGCAGCAGTTGAGAGCCAGTGGCCAATCCACTGCACAGAATGTAATTGGTATGCAACTGTAATTCATCCAGTAAGTATGGCTAAGCTCATGTTAATGACCTTGAGCTACCAAAAGACACCAAGGATACATCTGAGAATGCAAAGATAGAAACTCTTCAGTCTTTGGTCCTGCCTAGCAAATGACCTCCAGATCTTACCAGTGCACAGCAGTATGCTATGAACACAGGATTAGCAGACTCAATTGGGATACTGTTGCTCCACACTCTTACTCACAGTTATGATGTTGAATCTATTTGTTGATTTCAATATCAATGACTGATTGCTGATGAGAAATAATTGGAAAAAAATTGTTTTGACACAAGTCCACATACTTAAAACACATATTTCTCAAGACTTCTGCAAAAATGAATTACTCCACAGCATGTTTATGAAGCAGTTAACAAGCACTGTGTGGAACCTCAACTGAATAAGCATCAACATGACTGTGGCTAAGGGAGATCACTCAATGACCTGCAGGCTCCAGTAAAACTAAAAATTAATTTAGCATTAAATGGAACGTTCTCTTATAGATTAAAATGATACCCAACTAAATGTTTTTCTAATTAACTCAAATTTTAGGAAAGAAAGACCAGCTGGGTTATCATTACTGAAAAACAGAAGCCTAATCACTAGTTTAGTTTTCTTACATTTTTATTTACACAACTAGTAAGAAAAGCACATTTCAAAAAGAGAAAATTGAGAATTTCTTTTTGGCAACAGCTCAATTTTACAAGGGTATTCAAGGACAATACCTCTACTAAGTTTCACAGCAGCCTTACTTCCACAATCAAATACATACCTGGTTCTCAATCACAGTGTCATAAGTGTACATTCCTGGGTTTAGCTGCCATCTGCAGAACTCCCCTCGCCATCCCCTTGTAATGGAACCCCCTCCAAACCCACCTAGTGGAGCGCCTGAGAAGAAAAATCAGGTTGATATTTTGACTCCACTAATTCACCATACTTTGAGATCAAAATTCTTCCTAATCTTTGCACATCAAAAAATATGGTTGGTAGCCTAATTACTTGGTTAAAACTAACAATACCTCTATATTTGTCTTAATTCCTTGCACATACACCAGCTATACAGTGGATAAGCAACAATTCTTCTATTGACATTTACAGGATTAAAATAATCACTATTATTCAGATGGCAAAACACTGGAAATTCTAACTATACAGTAGTCTCAAAAAACCTTCAAATTATTGAACCACATTTATAAATTTACTCATTTGCACTTACCATAAATCTGACGCAATGGAATAGAATTAAAAGTGTCAATAAAAGGTGTCTTCTTTTCTATTCGAGTTTTTCTGTACCACCATTTCAAATAACTGTTCAGAAATAGAATTGTGGTACATAATGACTGACAACTAAACAACAGCATGAATCGTTTACAGAATTCAGTTTATAATACAGCGTAACCCTCATCTGACCATACAGAATACTAAGTCAACTCCAATCTTCACTTGAAACACAATTTCAAAAAGCTTGATCCGATCATTTTAAAATTATTCTTTCACCAAGGTGAGCTGTTAGGAAAGCAGCTCCAGGACTTTCATCCAACAACAGGAAACGAATGGCCATGTCAGGATGGTGCAGTTTCTATAGAGTACACACTGCTACAACTGAGGTGGTAAATGGAGTTCCAAACAAGTGAAGGCATTTGGCACGCTTGCTTTTATTGGACAGTGCATTGTGTTGGGAAGTCATGTTCTGGCTGTACAGGACATTGGTTAGGCCACTTTTGGAAAACCTTGTTCAGTTCTACTCTCCTTCCTATTGGAAGGATGTTGTGAAACTTGAAAGGGTTTAGAAAAGATTAACAAGGATGTCGTCCAAGTTGGAGGGTTTGAGCTTTAGGGAGAGACTGAGTGGGCTGGGGCTACTTTTTCTGAAGCATCAGAGGCTGAGGGGCGACTTTGTAGAGGTTTATAAAATCATGAGGGGCATGAATATGGTGAATAGTCCAAAACTAGAGGGCTAGATTTAAGGTGAAGGGGGAAATATAAAAGGCACCTAAGGGGCAACATTTTCAGAGAGTGGTGCGTGTATGGAATGAATTACCAGAGGAAGTGTTGAAGGCTGGTTCAACTACAATGTTGAAAATGTGTATCTGAATAGGAAGGGTTGAGTGATGATAGATAGATTCCCTACAGTGTGGAAACAGACCATACAGCCCAACAAGTCCATACCAACCTACCCAGACCCATTCCCCTACATTTACCCCTGACTAATGCACCTAATGCTACAGGCAATTTAGCATGGCCAAATCACCTAACCTGCACATCTTTGGATTGTGGGAGGAAACCGGAGCACCCAGAGGAAACCCATGCAGACATGGGGAGAACATGCAAACTCCACACAGACAGTTGCCCGAGGCAGGAATTGAACCCGGGTCCCTGACACTGTGAGGCAACAGTGCTAACCACTGACCCACCATGTCACCCATACGGGCCAAATGCTGGCAAAGTGGATTAGATTACAGTTTGAGAAGATTTGTAGCTCAGGTTGAGGTTCAGGTCGTACGTTTACTTGCTGAGCTGGCAGGATTGTGTTCAAAACAAACCTGCCAGCTCAGCAAGCAAACTTACAAGCAGGACTAGATTAATTATAGGCATGGATGAGTTGGACCCAAATTGTCTGTTTTCATGCTGTAACCTCTGTGACTCTGACTCTGTCCTGGATGGAGCCCAGTTTGTTGAGTGCTGTTGGTGACATGTTCATTCCAAGAGAGTGGAGTGTATTCAATCATACTCCAGACTTAAATCCTGTACGTAATGGACAAGCCATGGAGACATTAGATAAGTTATTCAACACAATTTAGAGCCTTTGATCTGCTCTTCCAGTCACTATATTTATATGACTAGCCTACAGTAATTTCTGGTCAATTGTAACCCACAGGATATCGATACTGTGGGAATTCAGTGACGGTAATGCCATCGAAAAGCACCGGAAGGTGGTTAGATTCTTATTTGAAGACAGTCGCTGCCTTGCAGTTAGCGAACAACATGCAAAACTTCCTTTTTTTTTTACATAACCAAGTTCTTGGTTAAGATCTTACGCAGTGTTACTGGGAGAATGGGGCAAGGTGCAAACTGCTCTTCCAGAGACTCAGCAGAGACTGGCAAACATCCTCCTTGTGTGCTATCTACCAGGACTGCAGTTCACAGTTAGTGCATTATATAATCCAAATGGCAATGGAGACCATTTAAAATCTTTCAGGGTAATAGCGAGCTATTGACACTAAGCATTCCCCCCCCCCAGGTTTGTACAGGGACTTCAGCCCCTTCCCGGTGAGTGGCAGGTGCTATATCGCGGTAGTGAGCAGACAGTGTCATCTGTTATCAATACCAGAGAGAGCAAGGGAAGGGAAATTACCCAAATACACAACAACAAACAGCATCAAATCCCAGGCCGGGCATATCAGCTGAGAGTCAAACACCAATTCCATCAGCACTCAAAAACGCTCCAAAGCAACAGCCGGGGCCTTTAAACCGCCAGTTGCGGGCCCTCACTCACCGGATCCCCAGGCCCAGGTGGTCAATCATATGTGACATGGAGACATCGCTGGCCTCGAACGGCTTTCTCTGCTCCCTGAACTGATGGGCCAGGCAGATCCTCCAGCCAAACCGCGGCACACCGACTCCCTCCGGACTGCCGCCCGCGTATTCCTCCATCAGCTCGGTACTCGGGGCCTCCGCGGTGCCCATCTTCCTTCCGCTCCTCATACACGGCACCCAACTGCCGCACTCAACCTGACCGGCTGACGCCGACCTTGTACTTCGCCCCATCCTGTTCCGGCTCCTCCTTCCGCCCCACTCTGCTCCTCACCTCTTTCAGCACTCTCTTCACCTTCCGCCCCGCACTGTCCCTCCCCTTCTTCAGCCCCCCCGTTCTTCACCTTCCGCCCCGAACTGTCCCTCACCTTCTTCAGCCCCCCCGTTCTTCACCTTCCGCCCCGCACCTTCTTCAGCCCCCCCAGTTCTTCACCTTCCGCCCCGCACTGTCCCTCACCTTCTTCCGCCCCGCACTGCCCCTCACTTTCTTCAGCCCCCTCCCCTACTGTTCGTCACCTTCCGCCCCGCACTGCCCCTCACTTTCTTCAGCCCCACCCCGTTCTTCACTTTCCGCCCCGCACTGTCCCTCACCTTCTTCAGCCCCCGTCCCGTTCTTCACTGTTTAGGCGGGGCAAAAGTTCACGCATGTGCCTTGTGGGTGACGGCGCTTTGTGACGGGTGCGCATGCGTGCCGCTGGTAATCAGAGGGACTACCCTGAAGTTACAATGAGAGCTCAGGCAGCTAGTTCAATCAGAAAAAACCTCTGAGGTAGGAAGACCAGATGGGCTGAATTACCTTCTCTGCTGTAATTGTCTATTAATTTAATGGAAACTGAAACAAACTTCAAACGAATTTGAACCAGAAAATGTTGGAATACACTCAGCAACTGATTCTCACAGAAATAGAAAATAAAGTTTACATTTCAGGGATAAGTTTATCTAAGAACTGGGTATCCCCATCAAGAGATTGGAACCTGTTTATTCCCCCACTATTGGGGGAAAACTGAGCAATGTCACAGGGCAGAAATCAGCATAACGTTCCTCCCTCAATACACAGAAGGTTCAAATAATAACATAGTCTTAATCTTAGATCCAGTGAAACTGAATGAAGCTTAAAACAATACCAATTGAGGATATTGTTTTCATGAATCAGGTACAACTGTCTTGCAGTGACCTCTGATTGGAAGATGGCAGAGTGGAACTCGATGATAGAAAAGTGAAATGTGATGTGCATCAAAAATAAGTAGTTTACATCTGTAATTTTTCATGCAATAAGTCATTCAGATTGGAATGGGGAGAAAGTGAGGACTGCAGATGCTGGAGATCAGAATTGAGAGTGTAGTGCTGGAAAAGCACAGCAGGTCAGGCAGCATCTGAGGAAGAGGAGAATCAACATTTTGGGCATAAGCTCTTGCTCCTCAGATGCTGCCTGACCTGCTATGCTTTTCCAGCACCACACACTCGATTCAGATTGGAATGCACTGCCTGATAGACAGGTGAAAACAGATTCAACATTAGCTTTCACTAGGAAATGGGACAGAAACCTGAAACAAATGTAAGAAGTTTTGGAAAGAGCTGAGAAATGAGTGAAACTGGATTATTCTTTGAAGGAGCTGGTGTGAGACAGACCCCTGTGCTTTAATATATGATTAACGTAGTATAAGAAAGCCTGGAGGCTGACCTGGTGTTTTGCTTTGAGATAAAGTTGAAACATCCAGTCTGGAATTCTTGGGATCATCTCTGGATTTTGGAATTTTCAGGATTATGGACTGATGTTTGAATACCTAATCTGAAGTGTGTGAATTGGAAAGCACTAGAAATACATGTTTACCTGTACTATAATGCCAGTATCCAGCAGTACTAAATGTTGTGATTCAATCGCTGACTTATATACAAAATACCATCATCAACAATGTGTATTAATTTAATGCTTTTAATGTGGAAGAATGTTCCAAGGTGCATATATTCCCAACCATACCAAGTCATGCATATCCATCAACTAGGTTCACATTGACGTTTGATTACCAGTGCTCTAAAGTCTCCAATTTAAAATTCAAGTATTGTGTTTATACCAGATCACATCCTCTTATCTATGTAAGATCTTCTAGCACGAAAAAACCCTCAAACTCTTCATCCTTCTGACTCTAGCTTTTTGTGCCTTTTGTCCCTGACCTCCCTTAATTGTAGCTGTGTCTAGATCTTGTGATTTAAATTTCTCTACCTAATGCACAATATCTTCAAATGCCATTAAAAATCTTCCTGAAACCCATCTTACTGACCAAACTTTTCATTGCATCTTTTTCAACCACTCATTTATTTTAACAGAAACTGTATCTATGTAATGCATTTTATTACCTCATGAAATGTCAAATTAACCCACAGTCAAGTGATTTTTGAAGTATAGTCATTGGTATTGTGTAGAGAAATGCACGAAACCAATATGTGCATCGTAAAATTCAACAAACAGCAATGTTCGGGGTGTCTGTTTTGATGGGCATGGTTGTGGAATAAATGTTATTGAAGGCAAGTTGAGAATTCCCTGCTCTTATCACTGTGTGGTCTGTTACATCCACCTGAATGATCAGAAAGGATCTACAGCTCAGTGGTTAGCATTGCTGCCTCACAGCACCAGGGTCCCAGGTTTGATTCCAGCCTTGGGCAACTGTCTGTGTGGAGTTTGTATATTCTCCCTGTGTCTGCGTGGGTTTCCTCCCACAGTCCAAAGATGTGCAAGTCAGGTGAATTGGCAATGCTAAATTGCCTATAGTGCTAGGTGTATTAGTCAGAGGGAAATGGGTCCGGGTGGGTTACTCTTTGGAGAGTTAGTATGGACTGGTTGGGCCAAATGGCCAGTTTCCACACTGTAGGGAATCTAAACTAATCTAACATTGCATCTGAAAGGCAGTGACACACCGTCTTAAGTTGGAACCACATCACTGCTCTTCATGGTTGCTGGGTGAAATCCCTTCTTAAAAGTGGATGTGAAGAAAGTCGGATCAGCCATGATCCCTTCCTATTTCTGATGGTCTTAAAAGCTCAGACAAACTACTCTAGGCTAAGAAGGCAACACATCATGACTTTATGAATGTCATGAGGAAAGAGGGAGGAATTCAGTCTGCATATTGGCAGCTTCCTGACTAGGAGGAAGGAATTGGGCCCTGGTGCAGGTTCATAAATGCCAACACTAGTTCAAAGGAGAAATGCTTCTTTTTTAGAAAAAAGAGAAATATGGAATTTAAACATTGCTAAAAGAAAATGAGGTTGAAGCTTTTTGTCCTGTACACATCAGTACTAAGACACAAGAAACAGATGCCATTTATGCAGCATGAGTAGAGGGCCCTAGTTGGGCCATGAAAATGGAACAAGAACAATTAATTGTCAATCTTAATTCTCAGACCTGGCTAGCCTGAGGCAATTATACAAAATACAAAAATATATTGCACCTTTTTCATAAAAAGAGTATATTGGGGAAAAAACAATCGCTGCTGTGTGTCCATGGCCACAACCTGACAGATACGTTGAATTGTATATCTTGCTTGAATTCTGAAGTCACCAGTTAATGCAAACAGTCCCATCCAATTTCTAGAAATATTTACTTATTTCTTATAGACTGGGATTTTTTTCTGAATGCACTCAAAAATTTGATAAGTCGAGAGACAAACTAAAGAGATAACAATACACAGCAGTAGCCTGTAGTCTGGAAGCTTCCAAAAATTACACCCTCCAAAACCTAGACAGAACTGACTTTCTCTCTTTCCAATCAACATTCTCTGTGGTTTGCTGGTTAGTACCAGTCCTCCCTTTATTGACCAATTCAATCTCCAAACAGCTGTCAGCCCTGAGTATAGTAACAGTCAGTGCCGATACATCTACAATGTCCTTACATAGAAGGGAGGGCAGTGGCATAGCAGCAATGTCACTGAGTTTGTAACCCAGAACCCCAAGTCAATGTTCTAGAGTCATGGGTTTGAATCCGACCATGGCAGATGGTGAACTTTGAATTTTAGTGTCCTGCAGTTCATTTGGGGGTTGATGAGGTCAGATGGCTGGATGGATGGCTTGCCATGTAAAGAGATGCTAACAGCAAGGGTTTAATTCCCACACCAGGGGTTATCATGAAGGATTCTCCTTCTCAACCTCTCCCCTCACTGAGGCATGGAGACCATCAGGTTAAGTCACCACTAGTCATATCTCTCTCTCTCTGTCATCAGAGAGAGTGTGATGACTTTTTTTTAATTCAAAAGTAATAAAGTTGCGTTAGTTTTCAGGTCAGTTCCCAACAGCAAACATTTGTCTTTGTTCTTTTCACTTTTAAAACAAGCTGTCATTCAAAATTCAACTTTTAAATTCAACTCCCAGTTCTAAACGCAAACAAAATGGAATATGGTGATAGTCTCCAAAATACCTTAAGGTCCAACACACTCCAGAAACCTTTAGATGAAATCATTGGAATTATTGATAGAGCAAGTGAATGCTGGAAAGAAAGTTCTCTTTCCCCACAGATAGTCGGAGGCTGCCAAAGAAGAGTAAACAGAAAGAGAACACTTAAATGAATACAGTGTTAAATATTACTAACAAACTGATGTAAATGGGGAAACTCTCCAGTGACTGGAGTCAAAGGAAGATAGTTGTGATAGGAGGTCAGTTATTGTAGCTTCAGGACATCGTTGCAGGAGTTCTTCAAATAAAGTCCTCAGCCCATCCATCTTATTGACCTTTCTTACATTATAAGGAAAAAAGTGGGTTTATTTGTTGGAAGTTTCATTATATTCATCAATAATGAAGCAACCCATACAAGCCTGAAGTTGGATTTGGATAGCATTCGAGTTGGAGTTGACAAGCTGGTGAATGTAACTGCAGTAACACTCCAGAAGTTCAATATTACTCAAGGTATAGTTGTTAACTTGACAGACACCTGTCAGCAGGTTTAATATCAACGCTCTCCATCACCAAAGTTGGCTGCAGAATTTGTGCTGTAAAGAATATTCCTCCCTCTCTTGCAAACTCTGCTGCCAATAAGAACAGAAACAACATCATAGGAACACCATCCCTTCCAAGTCATGTGCCATTCTGTTTTATATAAACTTTGTTTTTCGTTGTCTTTTGGTCTGTATCATGTTACTAAACAACACTTGGGAGCACTATTGCCACAGGGACTGATGTTGAGGTGCTGGGGTAGACAAAGTTGAAAATCACACAACTCCAGTTTATAGTCCAACAGGTTTATTTGGAAGTGCAAGCTTTCAAAGCATTGCTGTTTCATCAGGTAGCTAGTGAGGCAGGATGAGAGGACACGGAATTTATAGTGAAAGATCAAAGTTTCATACGATGTACTGAACAAACCGAGATTGCTGTTAAGTCTTTAATAACTTAGAATGGATTGCAAGTTTCGATTCATCAACCCATCAACCCGATGAAGGAGCAGCACTCCGAAAGCTTGTACTTCCAAATAAACCTATTGGACTATAACCCTGCTGTTAGATGATTTTAACCAGTTGAGTGCGAATCATTTTTCAACCATTTAATAAAATAAATTACAATGCTAATTAATCACTCATCCATTTTTCTTGTAAATATCCAACATCATTTGTTAATGTTTCTACTGAAACCCTGAGACTACTTTTCTCTTTTCAGATATTGACAATCTTGCTGTATACTTCCACATTTCTTGCCAGTAGTTTATATATTCCTGATGCAAAGCTTGCTTGTGACACGACAGGAAGCAAAGATATCTGATTAATATTTGAAATGAACCTACTTATTGCAAGACATTCCTGGCAGAGGTAGGACTTGAAACTGGACTGTCTGGCCCAGAGGCAGAGACACTACATTGCCACAAGAGCGCTAGAAATGTCTTATATCCTTAGCTTTACAATTAGTAAATATCTGGGAGTTGCAGTTTTAATTATTCTGTCCGAGTTAAAACATTAGAACTGGGAACTGGTGTAAGCAATTCAGCCCCTCAAGCCTGTTCCGCCATTTGATACAATCATAGCTGATCTCATCTCAGCCTCAACTCCACTTTACTGACCACCCTCCATATCCCTTCAACCCATATCTAATTAAAAATCTGCCTATTCCCCCTTTTTAACGTCAAACTCAATGTCCCAGCATCCACACTCGGGTAGTGAATTCCACAGATCCATGACCCTTTGAGTTGATCATTTTACTGAGTGGACAGAAGAATGATCTCATGGACACTTGTCGATAAGCTACACTTGAAACAACCTGGCCTTGCTATATGCACATTCACTCACAGAAGCCAGTTGATAATGCATGACAATAACATCCAGTAACACCAGGTGGTGCTGCAATAGCATATTGCTCATAATTTCCACTTATCCACACTGGGGATGTTGTTCTACGGCTGCTGGGGTCATTCTTCCTGTGTGAATGTAGACACTTCATTTGCAGAAAATTCAGTAACAAAAGGGAAAATCAGAACGAATATCATTCCAAAATCACAAGCCCGTATGGTTGGGAAAACAGCTGGGAGTTAAATCATTTCCTCTCTCCAATACGGAATTTCTCCTCCCTCTGATATTTATTGAGCTATCCAAACGACCGCCTATAGCCAAGATGAGCTTACAGATTAGACCTGGGATGTTCCCCCCATCCTCCGTAATTATGCTGGATGAGAAAACTATCCAGAAACACTTTGATCTACTTTATACTCTTGTGAAATAAGCAGTTTGCTTGGGCAGGATTTGAATACTTGCAGTTGAACAGTTCCCATAGTGGATTTGAGCTGTCATACTTCACATTTCCAGTGTGCAGTGTTGAATGACCTGCTTTGAGATCTGACGTCCTTATAAATATGAATGGCATATTTCTGGTGCAGTTTGCGTTATTTGCTGACAGCACAGAGGTTGGCAGATGAATTTGCTGAGAAGAACTATAAATTACTTGGACTAGCTCCCTAAAGCTGCATTTTCTATTGAGTGCTGGTTGATCAGATCTAGCATGCAGTTCACTTGGGTAGGCTGGGCCTGTTTACAGCAGCAAAGGCTAATGGGATCCTGAGGTGTACAGAATTCTGAGGGACATAGGTAGGCTAAATAAGGAGAATCCTAAGTATTGACCCCTTAGTAGTGGGTCAATAACCAGGCAGCACAGTCTTAGAGTGAGAAGCAGGAGATTTAGAGGGGCTTTGAGACTTCTTTACCCTTAGGGTTGTGAGTATCTGGAACTCACTGTTTATAAGGGTGGTCGAGGCCAGAGCCTTTAAGAACCAATAAGATGACCATTTGAATCAACATACCATCCAAGACTATGGGCAAAGTGCTGGAAAATGGGATGTTTCATGACTGGCATGGACATGGTGGACTGAAGGGTCTTCTTTTATGCCATAAAGGCTTCATTACTATCTGACTTCTATTTATAAAATGTAAAAAATATTGGAAATGGAAAAAATTCTGTTTCACAAATACTTCTGCTTAAACCATAGGTAGAATTTTAACTTTTGAATCTGCTTGGAGCAGGGAGGATCTATGGAAAGTAAAAGGGAGTGGTTTTTAACACAGTTCTTTCACTTAACTGGGTTACCTGCCAGCTTGCCTGACAATTGGGACAGGCTAGGGTTATTACCTAACAGTATTTATCTATTAGCGAGTTTTGAGAAGATTTGTAGCTCAGGTTGAGGTTCTGGATGTAGGTTTGCTCACTGAGCTAGAAGGTTCATTTTCAGACATTTCATCTCCATACTAGTTAACATCTTCATTGAGTCTCCGGACAAAGCATTTCTGATGATTCCTGCTTTCTATTTATATGTTTGGGTTTCTTTGAAACAGGGAACATGTTACCTAGTAGGGTGACGAAATGACTGAACATGAACCTTCCAGCTCAGTGAGCAAACCTACATCCAGTAGTTATCTATATTTTATACAAGTTGATTTGACTGAGACCTCAAACTGAAAATGTGTTGTGATAAAAGTTCTTCACCTGAGAATTCTGAAGCTATGACAAAGGGAAAGGAAGGAACAATTCACAATTGGAGGTCAGGAGATTGTTTTAAACCCCAAAAACCATGGAGGAGTCATTCCCTCAGGTTTTTTCCCAGTAGGTTTGTTCCCAGTATGGTTGACTCTTAACTGCCCACTGAAAAAGCCAAACGAGCCACTTAGTTCAAGGGCAATTATAGAATCATAGAATCCCTACCTTTCAGATAGAGCCATTCAGACCATTGAGTGTGCACTGACCCTGGAAAGCGCATCCCACCCAGAACCAGTCCTCCACCCTATCCCCATAACCCCACTATTCCCATAGCTAATCCGACTAATCTGTACATGCCTGGACACTACAGGAAAATTTAGCTTGGCCAATCTACCTAACTGTGCATGTTTGGACTGTGGGAGGAAACCCATGCAGACATGGGGAGAATGTGCAAACACCGCACAGTCACCCGAGGCAGGAATCGAACTCAGGTCCTTAGTGCGATAATGCAGCAATGCTAACCACTGGTTAGCTAGTAGGGATAGGCAACAAATGCAGGTCCTGCCAACAATATCTACATCCCACGAAAAAAAATAAGGATCATGTGAATTGAATGACACAAGCTGGGAAAAGTCTCTGTTCCAATTTTTAGTCTGTGTTTAATTTGATGAATTAATTTAATTTCAATTTTCACACTTACCTCTTTCCACTCTCTGCTTTTCCTTTTCCAGTAGTGAACAATTGGATTTTAACATAGTCTGGCCAACTGCAGCTCCCTTACAGTAATCACAACAACACATTTTCCTTCATGATGTTAAAACAAACTTTATAAACATCTGGTTACAAATTATCTACAAAGTTAAGGTTGTTATAGTCCTTCTGGACTGCAGGGATGTTCTCTTGATTAGAGATAGATGACTGGTTTAACCCGAGACAAGTGGAGAGGTTGAGAAGCAGAGTCCTTCATGATAACCTCAGCCAGTGCAGGAAATGAATGCATACTGTGGATGTTACTCAGCATTACAAACCCAGCCACCCAGCCAAATGAGCTAACCAACCTCCACTTCATCAGCTAACTCATTCACTCACTAGAGTTTGATTGCTTGCACAGCAAAGAATCAAGTTTTGTGGTGTGCAGCTCTACTCACCGTGGATTCGCAATGCCTATTGCAGAGACGCAAATCAGTCGTACAGTATTTCCCTCAAAAGTTATCTAAGAAATGTGGGGAAACACTAGTAAGGGAGAATGACAAGAGCATGCAGGGAAAAGATAGAGCACAATACTGGTTGCAGAAAACCACAGGATCAAGTACTGTTTCACCGGGAAGGGGCTGTTATCAGGATATAGGCTGGCTCAATTAGGGGAAAGGGCTGTTATCATTATATGAATGGATTAATTGGGGGGGAGGGGATGCTAACAGGATATAAAGTGCTCACTTGGGGGGGGGACTGTTAATCGGTAAGTTCCTGATCTGTGGAGGGAGGGGTGAATTGGAGGCTGAGGAGGTCAAATGGATAAGAGGTCTAATGGCAATTGGTTGGAAGTAGGGTACCTAATCTTGGTAGCTGTTTAGACAAGCACTTTTTCTTATAGGTGATATTATGTTTTACACTGCTGCCTTCAATTTGAGGTAAAATGGAATAGTTTGGAGAAAGTCATATTACCTCATACAAAGTTTCCCTGAAAACAAACCTATATCATCATCTTAATTTGGAGAAAGAAACTCAATGGAAACCTATTCAAACTTGATGCAAGGTCTAACAGTTTGATAGAAAGTGAGAGACAGCGCACCTTAACGTACTCAGACCTGCATACCCTTAAAGCTGGGATTTCCAGGTTTTTTTTTGAAGAGTTGTGCTGGGCACTTATCACACAGGACACCACCGCACTGTCCCTCCGCACTGCCACAAACTAGAAACTCCACCAGATCCTATATCTGTCAGGCTGTTTCATTGTCAGTCAGTGGGCTTTGCAGCACATCACATCCTGTGACAGCAATCTTCCATCCATCCAAAGGTGACAATCAATCAGACACTAGCAACCACTACATATAACCATGTCTCAGAAAGCAAGATTTCGTAGCACAACTGCAGGCGGTAGGTGACTTTTGAAGGGAGATCGCATGGGGCACAGGGAGGTCAGGAGGTTCAGAGGTAACTTTCAGAGGCCACCTGTCTGACTGCCCCCTCTCTGTATCATCCTCAAATCAGGGCAAACCAATGCCTACTCCCTATAACCAGCAAACTGGCTGGTACATTGTACCGGTTGGGAAGGCTGCCACTGTTCCCACCTGCAGCAATGGTGTTTATTTTGGTGATGGCATGAAGAGGCTATGAAGTGGGCACATAAACATCTGAGTTGGCATTAGGGCAGGAGAGTCAAGCATGGGCCTTCCCACCCCAAATTCCTGACCAGAGCTAAAGGTGAAGCTTTAGCTGACGTTAAGACTTGCAGTGTCATTATTATCTTTAATGTTGCAAACATCTTCCTTAAAACAGATTGGTCGCCCCCATACACACACCACCTGGCCTCAGCTAAAGCTGAAGGCAAGTTTGAATTGGGAAACAGATTTTTCACACTTAACCCTCACCCAATCCCTCACCGTGTGGGCGGCACGGTGGCACAGTGGTTAGCACTGCTGCCTCACAGCGCCTGTAGACCCGGGTTCAATTCCCGACTCAGGCGACTGACTGTGTGGAGTTTGCACGTTCTCCCCTTGTCTGCGTGGGTTTCCTCCGGGTGCTCCGGTTTCCTCCCACAGTCCAAAGATGTGCGGGTCAGGTGAATTGGCCAAGCTAAATTGCCCGTAGTGTTAGGTAAGGGGTAAATGTAGGGGTATGGGTGGGTTGCGCTTCGGCGGGTCGGTGTGGACTTGTTGGGCCGAAGGGCCTGTTTCCACACTGTAAGTCTAATCTACCACCTGTTCAAACTCCTCACTTTTTTAAAGATTAAAATTACCAACAAGTGATTGGTTCCCTTTCCAATTAGTGTGATTATGGAGCGTAGATTAATGGAGGCTGTTTGCACAACGAAGCTGACCAGAACTGATTGTACACATATACTTTGCCACCAATCAGCTGCGTATGCAGACGCAATGCTTTCTTATCACCATTTAGTCCTTTTTGATGTGTTTCTGTATTTGCCTGACACAAATTTACCATCCTCAAACAAATACTTGTAAACGAAACGTTAATTCTATTTATTTGAAGATATTTGACAGAATTGTACAGCAGAATAATTCATAGCTAACATCTATGATAGTGACAGGAAAGCAGAGGTACAACCTCCTCACGCTGCAAAGTGGGAAATTATAAAATATTGCATGGATTATAAAAAATATTGACTGCCTACAGATTGTGTGCTGTTTGAACAAAATAGAATGTATCTGCAAATATAATTCTGCAAATGCAATTTCACCTCATAGACTTGTCTCTGTGTGTGTGTGTGTGTGTCTTCATGCATGTAAGGGGGAGAGAGTGAGTGAGACTGAGAGAGAGAGAGAGAGAGAGGGGGAGTGTGTGTATGTGTGTGTGTTCCGTTCCCCTGAAAGCACTATGCTCGCTGAGCTACGTTCACTCACAGTCAAGAAATGTCTTAATTTTAATACATTCATTGTTATTTTCAAATCACCATCAACAACCCCCCATCCCTGCCCTTCCTAATATTTGCAATCTGATCCAACCATGTAATCTATGTGCTCCTCTAATTCTTGTTTCTTCCATTTTCCCTACTTCTAAATACTTCACAGGGGGCTGTGTTTTAAGCTCAGATGGTATTGTTTTGTAGCATCATGTATAGTGCAACTGTTAAATTGTGGCCTCAGCTTGTTTCAAGACCCAAACAAAAGCCATACAGGAACACTGACCATTTTCTGCTTTATTTTCAAGTTTTGTTCCTTTTCCCTTCCTTCTGCAGCCATTAGTCTGTGCTGGGCTCGTTTCCTCAGGCGTTGGCTTGAGGAATGATAGTTTGCACAAATGATTATTCTTCATAATTGAGCTAAGTAAATGTCAGCGGGTACTTGATCAAAAGTAGCATCAGAATGAAGTCTGAACCTGCTCCAACTGGAAAGAGAAAATTATTGGTTCGAACAAGGTTACTGATATAAAGTGAGAGAAAAATGCCAAATTGAAAGGGGAGGAGTGAGTGAATGCCTGATTAAACTGAACTAGTTGAAGGTACAGCCTTGTAGAGTTTCGCTGGAGGTGGTAGAGAAGGTAATGGGCCATTTTGGGTTATATTGGTTTGAAAAGGCTTTGTGTGTGGGAGAATGACAAGTGAAGTAGCTTATGGGGAAGTGTTGTCTGATTGTTTGTTGGCTGATAAAAGCCCTAATTTCATTTTTATTTTTGTCATCACAGCCATGACAACACTTTATTGGTGCCTTGTGATGTCCTGAGAACATGAAAGGTGCGACATAAATGTAAGTCTTTTCTTCTTTTCATACAATTAAAACCTACCAATCATTAAGCATGGCCTTGTTTCAGATTAGGCACTTTACAGTAAAATTTCAATGTATTTCAAACAGTAGGTTCTCAAACCAGTCAGAAAATGCAATGTTGTAGGCACATATATTCTTTGAGGGGAAAGTGAGACTTAATTTGGAATAGGTGTCTCCAGCCTCAAATAATCCTGTCTCTCAAAATAATGAAATATCTGCTGCTCCTGGGGGATACATGTTTTAAAATATGAAAATAATAATGAACTAGGAGAAAGTTTATTATTCACAGACCCTACTGCTATGGATATATATCCCTTCCCATCCCTATCTGCATTTTGGAGAGACCATTCCCTCCACAACTCCCTTATCAGATCCACGTCCCCCACCCAACTCCCAGCACCTTCCCCTGCCAATGTAAGAAGTGCAAAACCTGAACCTACATCTCCGCCCTCACCTCTGTCCAAGGCCAACACAAATTTGCCTGTACTTCCACACACGTCATTGACAGTATCCATTGCACCCATGTGATCTCCTCTACATCAGGGAGACAGGACGCCAACTTGCGGATCGTTTCAGAGAACATCTCTGGAACACACACACACCAAGCAAACCCACCACCCGTGGCTGAACACTTTAACTCCCCCTCCCACGCCACCAAGAACATGCAGGTCCTGGGCATCTTACATCACCAAATGCCATCCGACGCCTGGAAGATGAGGAACAACGCCTCATCTTCTGCCTTGGGACCCTCCAACCACACAGGATCAATGTGGATTTCACCAGTTTCCTCATTTCCTCTCCCTCCACCTTATCCCAGTCCCAAGCCTCCAACTCAGCACTGCCCTCTTGATCTGTCCATCTTTCTTCCCACAATAGACAATAGACAATAGGTGTAGGAGTAGGCCATTCAGCCCTTCAAGCCTGCACCGCCATTCAATATGATCATGGCTGATCACTCCTAATTAGTATCCTCTTCCTGCCTTATCTCCATAACCCTTGATTCCACTATCTTTGAGAGCTCTATCCAACTCTTTCTTAAATGAATCCAGAGACTGGGCCTTCACTGCCCTCTGGGGCAGAGCATTCCACACAGCCACCACTCTCTGGGTGAAGAAGTTTCTCCTTATCTCTGTCCTAAATGATCTACCCCGTATTTTTAAGCTGTGTCCTCTGGTTTGGCACACACCCATCAGCGGAAACGTGTTTCCTGCTGCCAGAGTGTCCAATCCTTTCATAATCTTATATGTCTCAATCAGATCCCCTCTCAGTCTTCTAAACTCAAGGGTATACAAGCTCAGTCGCTTCAGTCTTTCAGTGTAAGGTAATCCCGCCATTCCAGGAATTGACCTCGTGAACCTACGCTGCACTCCCTCAATAGCCAGAATGTCTTTCCTCAAATTTGGAGACTAGAACTGCACAAAGTACTCCAGGTGTGGTCTCACCAGGGCCCTGTACAGCTGCAGAAGCACCTCTTTGCTTCTCTATTTAATTCCTCTTGTTATGAAGGCCAGCATGCTATTAGCCTTCTTCACTACCTGTACCTGCATGCTTGCCTTCATTGACTGGTGTACAAGAACACCCAGATCTCTTTGTACTGCCCCTTTACCTGAATTGATTCCATTCTTGTTCTTGCCACCAAAGTGGATAACCATACATTTATCCACATTAAACTGCATCTGCCATGCATCTGCCCACTCACCTAACTTGTCCAGGTCACCCTGTAATCTCCTAACATCCTCCTCACATTTCATCCTGCCTGCCAGCTTTGTATCATCAGCAAATTTGCTAATGTTATTGTTGATACCATCTTCTATATCATTAACATATATTGTAAAAAGCTGCGGTCCCAGCACGGATCCCTGCGGTACCCCACTGGTCACTGCTTGCCATTCCGAAATGGAGCTGTTTATCACTACCCTTTGTTTCCTATTAGCCAACCAATTTTCAATCCAATCTAGTACTTTGCCCCCAGTACCACGCACCATAATTTTACTCACTAACCTCCTGTGTGGGACTTTATCAAAAGCTTTCTGAAAGTCCAGGTACGCTACATCTACTGGATCTCCCTCGTCCATCTTCAGAGTTACTTCCTCAAAAAATTCAAGAAGATTAGTCAAGCATGATTTCCCCTTCATAAATCCATGCTGACTCTGTCCTATCCTGTTACTATTATCCAGATGTGCCATAATTTCATCCTTTATAATAGACTCCAACATCTTTCCCACCACTGAAGTCAGACTAACTGGTCTATTATATCCTGCTTTCTCTTTCCCACCTTTCTTAAAAAGTGATATAACATTAGCCACCCTCCAATCCTCAGGAACCGACCCCGAATCTTATCGAACTCTGGAAAATAATCACCAATGCATTCACGATTTCCCGAGCCACCTCCTTCAGTAGCCTGGGATGTAGACCATCAGGCCCCAGAGACCTAACAGACCTAACAGTCTCTCCAACACCAAATCCTGACAAATATAGATTCCCTTAAGTTCAAGTCCTTCAGCCACTGTTACCTCAGGGAGATTGCTTGTGTCTTCCCCAGTGAATACAGATCTGAAGTACCCATTTAATTCTTCTGCCATTTCTTTGTTCCTCGTAATATATTCCCCTATTTCTGTCTTCAAGGGCCCAATTTTAGTCCTAACCATTTTTTTTTTTGCTTTGCACATACTTAAAAAAGCTTTTACTATTCTCCTTTATATTATTGGCCAGTTTATCTTCGTACCTCATTGTTCCTCTGAGTATTTCCTTCTTAGTATCCTCTGTTGCTCTTTAAAAGCTTCCCAGTCCTCAGTTTTCCCACTTATCTATCCACTCCACCCTCCTCTCTGACCTATCACCCTTCCTCGCCCCCACCTTCATCTATCTATCACACTCCCAGCTCCTTTCCCCCAGCCTCCCCCCTCTCCATTTATCTGTCAGCCCCAGCCCGCAAGCCTCATTCCTGATGAAGGCCTTATGCCCGAAACCTCGATTCTGCTGCTCCTCGGATGCTGCCTGACTTGCTGTGCTTTTCCAGCATCATACACACAACAGATAATAATCAAACTCCCAATTTTCGTCTCAAATAATCTTCATGATTGCAGTAGATGCTAAAGTATTAGAAAATACATTGAATAAAACTGAAATTGTAAAAAATCCTGTGAGGTATGTCCTAGATAAATCTAGGTAAACTCCCTGCCATCAGTTTTTTTTAATTAACTCTCCAGGCTTTCATGTAATCACATTTATATCACCTCCCCCAATAACCCTCTCCTCCAAGTGATACAATGTTGATCTATCATGCAGCTTAAGATACAAAAGCCATTTAACAAGTGGATATCACTGCCTTGGGTTTAAAATCAATTCTGCGTTTGAGTTGCCAGCATTTTTGGAGTTATGTCAGCCTTTATTAAATTACTAGTCATCTTTTGTTAATATTGTAGGATAGCAAACCTTGAACCATTCGTATAATATTTTAACTCAGAATCCCAGAATTGTTACAATGCAGAGCACTTTTTCCCAGCTAAACATTCCCTATGAACATGTTAAGCCCTTGCGAGCTACAGTATTTGCTATATATTCTAAATTTAAGATTATAACAGTAAGCTTTCACTCTGATTTCAGAATTTAACAAAAAACACTTATGAATGCTTTGGATCAAATATACTCAACATCGTTGGTTGAAAGTGCTAGCTACTTTACAAAAGGAATAATGAAATAAATTACCAACACATGCTGTGTATAACTGCAATGGGATTTTCACTGTTTCAAGTAGGGGCTTACATTGTGATTTTATTTTGATTGCAACAGTCAGTAAAGCAGTGGGAAGTAAACAAGAAAACTCTTTTAGAATTAATTCTGCCAGTGGGGAGCCAGAAAATCCAAACACTGCAAAATAAACAAAGGATTTGCAAACACTTCACAAGAATCCACTAGATACTTGTTCCAAAATATTTTAAATAACCAATGAAAGCTGTACAACACACCGATTGGACCATTCTAGAAAGTTGTTTTTTAGTGTTGCTGTTTTATTGACAGGAAAATGTTATAAAACTGTGATAAAGCACACACATTTGGCATTTGTATTTTTCTGAAGTTGCTTCAGTAGGTGTGAGAAGTAGCTCCCCAAGGAGCTGTAAAATCATTGGAAATGTTCACACAAATTACTTTGCACCTTCTATTTCACCACTCAGTGACCCACACATGTGGAACAGAGGCTTGAACTTGAAAGAATAACTGCATTATTTCTCAGCTTGCAAGTTCGATGAATAAATATGACTAAGACCAAAAGTCCTCATACTGAATTAACCAACATGAGAGTAAAAACGTATGTTTGTTGTTGACATTTACAGCTGTTGGAATTGGAATGTAGAACAACAATTCTATTAACCCTAATAAATGTGCTGACACCATATGCACAACTTATAAAGTGGAAGCAGTTGACAGAGCATTGAAGGAAAGAAGAAAGGAGAAGAAACAAACTTAAGAATGAGAAATAGAAAGTATTTTCATCCTGTACTTACAAAAAAGAGAAGTGCCAAGCTATGATCTTGGTGAGATTACAGAACTATTCAGTGGATTGTACAGTAGATTAAAAATACTGAATATAATAATAAAAATTCATGATGCAGCCAATTTTGGCAAGGCAGCATTTGGTCATTTGTTCTTTGGGTGTGAGCATCCCTGGCAAGAACATGATTTATTGCCCATTCCTTAGTTGTCTTGATTGGCTTGCTAGGCCACTTCAGAGGGCAGCTAATTGTACAAAAGTACCCATCCCTATTGCTCTGAAGAAATAGTGGGACTTCTTGACCCATTGTAATCTTTTACAGTGATGGTGCTTCCAGAATGGTTTATGTATGCATTTCACAGATCCTGTTCCCATGACACTGAGACGTTTAAGTCAGGATGATGTACACTTGGCAGAGAACCTACTGGAAATGGTATATCATTAATTTTGCTGTTTTAGTATGTCCACCAGAGTTCGCTTGTCTCTGATTCACAACTTTGTGAATTTTCAAAGGGTGATGTGTAAAAAAAAAGTTTATGCTCCAGTGCAGAGGGAGTGTTTTACGGCTGGAGCCGGTGACATTTGGATGAGTTTAATCAAGGCCCCATATAGTCTGTCAACTGAATGTCAAAAATTCCTTAACACTATCTCGAAGAAGAGTAGGGCTGTTATCCCCTGCAGAATGGCCAATGCTTATTCCTTAATCAACATTGCGAAAATGTAACAGCCATTTTGTGCACTACAAGTTCCTACATATACAGTGGGCAGAATTATACATTGGCCAGATGTGTGAGCAAAGTGAGAAAGGGAGAGAAATACAGAGAATGAAAATATCTGAAACTTGACATTGACAACAGCTTTTGCAAACTTTTCCATCAAACCTTAAATAGTGACTTCAGATCTCTCCTTGTGTGGTGGTTATGTTATTTCCATGGATTTGCATCACATTGAAGCTCCAGCTCTTCTTATTGATAAGCCATCTCCAATTGTCTTCTCCTTCCCTGAGAAACTGGACACCACAAGTTACTGTTGGCCAACATGTAATGGCTTCTTCACAAGCATGCCTTTGTGTTCTCTATGGCTTTCATTCATGCAAGTGACATCAGCCAAACCACCAGCCTCACCACTTTAATACTTTGCAGAGGATCACACATAAGGTACAGCTTGTGGTTCTAAACTTACTTTCATGAGCTCTTTCACTTTTTGCGCTTCCTTAGGGGCTGCCAGCCTCTGCAGTCCTTACATTACTTTCTTAGCACAAACTCTTTTTTTCTCACTTTTTTCTTTCTTTTGTTTTAATTTTCCCAGTTTTCTTTTCTCTACTTGCCTTCTGGAGAGAGCTCAGTCATGGTCGCAGCAGCAACGATAGGCAGTCGGTCACATGGTGTGTCTGAGCAGAGTTCTGGCAGTCAGCGGCATCGTGGATTCTTTGAGGTCTGGACCGTGGAAACGGCTGGAGGCCCTGAGTGGTACTAGAGCGGGCCTCCAGCAGGAGTGTGGAGACAGGCAACTTGGAACAGACTGGCAGCAAGAGCAGGAGCAGGCACCCTTGTGCAGCCGGAGGCTGGAGCAGGAGCAGGCAGCCTGGGGAGGCTGGAGCAGGACCAGGCAGCTTGGGGCAGCTGGAGGCTGGAGCAGGAGCAGGCAGCCTGGTGAGGCTGGAGCAGGAGCAGGAGCAGGCAGTGTGGGGAGGTCTGAGGCTGGAGAGGGAGTATACAGCATGGGGAGGCCAGAGGCTGGAGCAGGAGCAGGAGCAGGCAGCATGGGGAGACCGTAGGCAGGAGCGGGAGCAGGCAGCATGGGAAGGCCAGAGACCAGAGCGGGAGCAGGCAACATGGGGAGGCTGGAGGCCAGAGTGGGAGCAGGCAACGTGGGGAGGCCGGAGCCCGGAGCAGGAGCAGGCAGCATGGGGAGGCCGGAGCAGGAGCAGGCAGCGTGGGGTGGCCAGAGCAGGAGCAGGCAGTATGGGGAGGCCGGAGCAGGAGCAGGCAGCATGGGGAGGCCGTAGGCCGGAGCAGGAGCAGGCAGCATGGGGAGGCCGGAGCAGGAGCAGGCAGCGTAGGGTGGCCAGAGCAGGAGCAGGCAGCATGGGGAGGCCGGAGCAGGAGCAGGCAGCATGGGGAGGCCATAGGCCGGAGCAGGAGCAGGCAGCATGGGGAGGCCAGAAGCTGGAGCAGGAGCAGGCAGCATGGAAAGGCTGGAGCGGGAGCAGGCAGCATGGGAAGGCCGGAGCGGGAGCAGGCAGCGTGGGGTGGCCAGAGCAGGAGCAGGCAGCATGGGGAGGCCGGAGCAGGAGCAGGCAGCATGGGGAGGCCGTAGGCCGGAGCAGGAGCAGGCAGCATGGGGAGACCGGAGGCGAGAGGGGGAGCCGGCAACGTGGGGTGGCCAGAAGCCGGAGCAGGCAGTGCGGGAGGCTGGGCGGGAGCAGGCAACAGGGGGAGGCTGGGGCGGGAGCACGCAGCGTGGGGCAACAGGTGGTGATCGAGCCCTTGTGAGGATTGCGAGTCCAGCATGGCTAGGTGCTTATGGACTATGGTGTTAAACTGTTAACTGTATTTGTTTGATTTTATCTTTATTTGGTAAAGCACTGTGATGTTTAACTTTGGTTTTCCTTATTTTTCTGCTTTGTACCTAAGATTCGGTATCTTGGCACCTTTGTACTTTAGATGGCACCATAGGTGGTGACTTGTGAACTTTTCACTGTACTCACTAATTCACAGTTCAGCACAAACGTACAGACTGCCAGCTTCTATATGGCTCACTTTGCTTTCTTCGTGTGTGGGGTCTTCAGTGCTCAGTTATGAATTGCTAACCTTTGCTGTTTAGAATAGCATAGCAAGGGAGGTGAATAATGTGTCACATTGGGAGGCATTCAAGGGGATGGACATATCATTGTGTGGTATCATGCTATGCAAATGTTACCTCTGAAGCATGTGCCAGCAATTTAGAATCCTTACAGTATGGAAACAGCCCCTTTAGCCTAACAAGTCCACACACACCCTCCAAAGAGTATCCCATCCAAACCCACTCCCCTACATTTACCCCTTACTAATGCACCTAGCCCACATATTCCTGAGCACTATGGGCAATTTAACATGGCCAATCCACCTAACCTGCACATTTTTTGGATTGTGTGAGGCACCTGGAGGAAATCTACACAGACATGGGGAGAATGTGCAAACTCCACACAGAAAGTCACCCAAGGCTGGAATCAAACCAGGGTCCCTGGTGCTGTGAGGCAGCAGTGCTAACCACTCAGCCACCATGCCATTTGCCGTCACTGGGCAAACACTGCATTTCCTTCAAGCAGTTACCATGGCTATCACAGAAATGTGACTCAGGGATGCTCAGGACTGGCTGTTTAATGTTCTGAGGTATGGATGCTATAGGAGGGATAGAAAAGGAGGCAAGAGGGGAGGGAGAGTGCTGGTTTTGGTTAGGGACAACATTACAGCTATAATTAGAAATAACATTCCTGGGAGACTGTTAGGTTATATGGGTGGAACTTAGAAATAAGAAAGGGATAATCACTTTGTCCGGGATTGCATTATTAGGGACAGGTGATGGCCTAGTGATATTATCACTGAACTGTTAATCCAATGACCCAGCACTCTTAGGAACTGGGTTCAAATTTTGCCACGGTTGATGTCAGAATTTGAATTCAATGAAAAGAATTAGAATTAAGAGTCTAATGATGATGACCATGAAACTATCGATTGTTGGAAAAACCCACCTGGTTCACTAATGTCCCTAAGGGGAGGAAACTGCTGTCCTTACATGGTCTGGCCTACATGTGACTCCAGATCCATCGCAATGTGGTTGACTCTTAACTGCTGTCTAGGCAATTAGGGATGGGCAATGAATGCTGGCCTAAGCAGTGATGCCCAGATCCCATGAATAAAAAAAAAGTAAGCAGGAAATTGTGAAGTAAATATTTAAGGAGACCTCCGATATCTATAAGAAAAATAGGATTGTAATGGGAGGTGATTTTAACTTTCCAAGTAGACTGGGCTATCATAATGATAAGGGCTTGGTTGGGGAGAAATGTGTTAAGTGTGTACAAGAAAACTTCCTTATTAAATCTGTGGAGAAGGAGTAAAATCTGGTCTTCTGTTGGAAAATAAGATAGGGCAAGTGACAGATGTGAGTACAGAGCACTTTGGGTCAATTGATCATAATGCTATTCGTTTTAAAATAGTTATGGGAAAGGATAGAACTGGTCAAAAAGTTAAATTCTAAATTGAAGTAAGGCCCAAGGCTGGTAGATGTAGGGAATGCTGGATAATAGAGAAATTGAGGCTCTGGTCAAGAAAAAGAAGGAGGCATGGTGGCACAGTGGTTAGCACTGCTGCCTCACAGCGCCAGAGACCTGGGTTCAAATCCTGCCTCGGGCAATTGTCTGTGTGGAGTTTGCACATTCTCCCCGTGTCTGTCTGGGTTTCCTCTGGGTGCTCCGGTTTCCTCCCACAGTCTAAAGATGTGCAGGTTAGATGAATTGGCCATGCTAAATTACCCGTTAGTGTTAAGTGTAGGGGAATGGGTCTGGGTGGGTTGCTCTTCGGAGGGTCGGTGGGGACTTGTTGGGCCGAGGGGTCTGTTTCCACACTGTAAGTAATCTAATCATATATCAGCTATAGACAGCTGGGATCAAGTGAATCTTTAGAAAATGGCAGTAGGAATATATTTAAGAGAGAAATCAGGAGGCCAAAAAGGAGACATAGGATAGCTTTGGCAAACAGAATTAAGGAGAACCCAAAGAGGTTCTACTAATACATTAAGAGCAAAAGAATAACTAGAGAGAAACTTGGGTCCCGTAAAAATCAATGTGGCTATCTATGTGTGGAACCACAGGAGATGAGTGAGATATAAAATAAATATCTTGCGTTGGTATCTCTAGGTGCTGGAGGTCATGAAATGCATAAAGATAGACAAATCCCCAGGCCTGATCAGGTATTTCCCAGAATTTTTTTGGAAAGCTAAGGAAGAGATTGCTGGGTCCGTTGCTGAGGTATTTGTCTCATTGATAGCCACATGTGCAGTGCTGGAGGTTGGCTAATGTGGTTCCATTATTTAAGAAAGGCTGTAAGAAAAAGCCAGGGAACTATAGACCAGTGAGCCTTACATCAGTAGTGAATAAGTTGTTGGAGGGGAATCTGAGGAACAGAATTTAGTTGTATTTGGAAAGGCAAGGACTGATTAAGGATAATCAGAATGGCTTTGTACATGGGAAATCGTGTCTCACTAAGTTGATTGAGTTTTTTTTTAATGAGGTAACAAAGAAGATTGATGAAAGCAGCGCAGTAGACATTGTCTATATGGACTTCAGGGAGGAGAAAGTAGGGACTGCCAATGCTCGAGATCAGAGTCGAAAGTGTGGTGCTGGAAAAGCACAGCAGGTCAGGCAGCATCCAAGTTGCAGGAGAATCAATGTTTTGAAAATAAGCCCTAATGAAGGGCTTATGTTCAAAACATCGATTCTCCTGCTCCTTGGATGCTGACTGACCTGCTGTGCTTTTCCAGCACCACACTCTTGACTCTATAATAACCTCAGCAAAGCTTTTGATACGATTCTGCACGATAGACTGGTTAGATCCCATGAGATCCAAGAAAGAGCTAGCCAATTGGATACAAAATTGTTTAAGGATAAGAGACATGGGGTGGTGGTAAAGGGTTGATTTTGGACTGGAGGCCTGTAACCAGTGGTGTGTCACAAGGATCAGTGCCGGGTTCACTGCTTTTCATAATTTATGTAAATGGATGTGAATATAGAAGGTATGGTTAGTAAGTTTGCAGATGACCCCAAAATAGGACTTGTGTATAAAAATGTTCTGACATATTAACAGTTTACAACAAAGACTTTACAATAAAAATACAAATATCTTCATGAAGGATCTTCCAACGGGATTAGAGGAAGAACAAATTCTCATAAGATACTGAATCGTAAAATGGTTACAGCACAGAGAAGGCCATTTGATCTATCATTCCTTAGCTAGCCTCTGAAGGAGCAAATGACCTAGTGTTACTTCTCTCCTTTTTTTCTGAAGACCTGAAAATTGCTCATTTTCAGATAATGACCCAATTCTCTCTTGAAAACTTCAATTGAACCTATACCCACCACAGTTTCAGGCAGTGCCTATCCACATCCTAACCATACACTATGTGGAAATGTTTTTCCTCACTGTGTCATTTGATGAGTAAGGAGATCAAGGGTTACAGGGCAAAGGCAAGGGAATGAGCTTGAGAAACACATCAGCCTTGATCAAATGGCAGAGCGACCCGATGGGCTGAATGGCCTAATTCAGCTCTTATATCTTATGGTCATTGCTACTTTTGCTAACTGTGTTACAAGTATACTTCTGGGTCTCAAATCTACCACCAATGTGAACAGTTTTTCCTTACCTACTCTGGCTAAGCCCCTCATTATTTTTAATAATTTAATTCTCTCTCAATCCCCTCTCAACTTTCTCTTCTCCAAGGACAAATGTTCCAACTTCTCCGATCTAAGTATGTGATTGAAGTTCCTCAAATTTGAAACTAATTGTGGGAATTTATTCTGACCCTCTCCAAAGTGTTCACAATCTTCCAAATGCATTACCTGGATTTGGATGCAACATTCAAGTTGAGGCCAAACAGTGTTTTATTCAGGTTTAACATACTGCATATCATATTTATAGCATGTCATTTGTGTATGAATGTGAAAAAGGTGACGTATGCAGATAGTACAAACAAAATCTAGCCAAAGAGCCAGACGTGGAGACTCCTAACCGGGAAGTTAGAGACAAGACCTGTGTTTTATTACTGTGAGGAATTTATCAGTTTCAAGATATTGTGCTTACTGTTGCGGGATTTTCAGTGCCGGATCAATTTAAAATGTCACATAAGCAGGAAAACATTAATGTGATCAATAATAATGTGAAAGACGCGGAAAAAAATTAAGTAATGTTTAACCCAAAAAATACGCAGCCCAGAGGAGAGTGGGGTTGATTTTGTTTTAGGTGCAAATATTAGTGGCTCCAGCTCTATCTAGTTTCCAGCTGTTTTGTTCAGATAAAAGCAAAGATTTCCCTCGACCTCCTATTCTCCAGCACCACCCCCAACGTTTACACTAAGACCTGTTTAAGAACAGATGGAGTTGATTTTAGTGTTATCTCCCTAGTTTTAAGAATGTTGGTTCTTCATGTGAGGTTGTTGAGCTTATTATCCTTTAGTGATAGCTAATTGTTTATGCATAAATTCTAATTACTTAAGGGAATGTATTGTACCAAGCAAGTCTGCATCATTTTTTCACATGTTTTTGTGAATTGTTTCTTCTCCTAAAGTTGTCAACCCTGTTGAGGTACAGTGGGGCCCTGACAACAACATATTTTGCATGTGTGACTATACAGCGAATATTAGCAGCTAAACTGTGGAGGGATCACGAATAGCCCAATCTTGATCTCACCAATATCTACACATGGAGTTTCTAGAGAGGGTTACTGCAAACAGTCAGGAATCATGGTTGATTATTCCCTGTCCCATCTCAGGAATACTGCGTCTAATTATTGTATTTAAGTTTAGAGTTCCTTCTTCTTCATCAGTCCTTCAGCATGAGGGATCACTCGCTTCCATTCTGATTGATGGCTCAGAATAAATGCAATTGGCAATCTTCAGACTACAACATACAAGATAGGTGGTGCTTGGAAGGTGGGGTGCAAACCGTGAATCAAAGGATCCCTACAGTGTGGAAAGAGGCAATTTGGCCCATTGAGTCCACATTTACCCTCCAAAGCGCATCCCACCCAGACTCACTCTACCCACCCCAATCCTATCCCTGTAACCCTGCATTTTCCCAAGAATAATCTACCCATCCTGCATATTATTCTGGCTGTCCTCTTTTAGGAGGGATATTGTAAAACTGGAAAGGTTGCAAAAAGTATTTACAAGGATGTTATCAAGACTGGAGGGGTTGAGTTATAAGAAAAGGCTGGATAGGCCGGGACTTTTTTCTCTGGAACATAGGAGACTGAGGGGTGGCCTTATAGACGGTTAAAAAGTCATGAGGAGCATGGATAAGGTGAATAGCCAAATCCTTTTCCCTAGGGTGGTGGAGTTCAAAACTAGAGGACATAGGTTAAAGGTGAGGACCTGAGGGATAATTTTTTCACGCAGTGGTCAGTCCATATGTGGAATGAACTGCCAGAGAAGATGGTACATGCAGGTATAGTTATGACATCGAAAAGACACTTGAGTAGGTACATGGATAGGAAAGCTTTAGAAGGGCTACATTTAGGTAAATGGGACGAGTAGGGAACCTGGTCAGCTGGACGAGAAGGATCTGTTTTATACTGTATGACTCTATAAGGTCATACGGTAAATCAGTTTTGAAAATGTTGTCAGCAGGAAAACTAAAGTTACAGAAAGTGATAGCAATAATGTCCAGCCATCATTCAGTCCCTGGGAAAGTGGGTTGTAAAGATGCAAAACACCAGTGCCTGTTCCCTCAGAGCCTTGGTTTGAATGTATAGCACCAGAACAACAGCAGTGGTTGGTTGAGGAATACTCACGAGATTCTCAGTCCCTCTTTTCTTGCCTCTGTCTTGTGAGGAAGAGAGTTTTGTTGAATGAACATCAGTCGTATGTGTTGATGTTGTAAAGGTGGAGCATTTGATGGAATACACTGTCTTCAGATCTGGAATGTGAGCTCAACAAGCCCTTCCTGATGAAGGGTTTTTGCCCGAACCGTTGATTTTCCTGCTCCTCGGATGCTGCCTGACTTGCTGTGCTTTTCCAGCATCACTCTAATCTTGAAACAAGTTTCAGTGCCTACCTCTGTGTTAAGTTATTATTACTTGCCAGAGAAATTGACTGCTTTAACTAGTGTCTAATTCAGGAAGTTACAAACCATGCCTTTTAAAAAGCTGCATACGGACACATCCTCCCTCAAAGTTTCCCAAATAAATATTCCGGCTTCCTGTCCCTGTCCACTATCACATTATGTCAGGTATTCATTATTAGCTTTGAGAGTGTGTTGCTGGGAAAGCACAGCAGATCAGGCAGCATCCGATGAACAGGAAAAGTCAACTTTTTGGGCCGGACTCCTTCATGCTTCATGGATGAAGGGCTCCGACCCGAAACATCAATTTTCCTGCTCCTCAGATGCTGCTTGACCTCCTATGCTTTTCCAGCAACACACTCTCAACTCTGATCTCCAGCATCTGCAGACCTCACTGTCTCCTAATTCATTATTAGCTGTCAGACAAGGGCTTCCTGCACTCCCTTGTCTGTGTATTCTCAGGGAAGGGACAGCAGGAATCACTGGACTGTCATGAAAGAAATACATTGCAATTTGTTCCAATTCACCTTGGATTTCCTGTGTGGAGTTGTGTGGGAAGAGAAAATTTCTCAACCTGGCCTTATGGAAAACTATGTGGAAACTTGGGACACTGTTCTCAGAATGTCTCACTGCAAGTTTAAACAATGGGAAATCCACTTCCATCACATGCCTGTGCTTTCAATGAGACCCCCAGGTGAATAAGGCTGACATTGAACTCTCCCACACTCATGAGGATGGGCATTTGGAGTATCCTCTCTAATAGGTGCTCTGCTGTCATTATCACTCCCCCACCAAACTATTACACACCAAGTCTCATAGTGCTTCATACACTTACTTAACAGCATCTCAATTAATGCCGGAATCCTGTTTGCCCTGTCTTAAACTAATTTTCTGATTTAGTGGGACTGTTGGTGGTGGGAGTGGTAGGGTGGGGGTGGGGGTAGTTATGTGAAGCTTAAGGAGTCTAGAAACAGGACAGGTGATATCTCAGAGGTAAAAGCAATGACTGCAGATGCTGGAAACCAGATTCTGTATTAGTGGTGCTGGAAGAGAACAGCAGTTCAGGCAGCATCCAAGGAGCAGCGAAATCGACGTTTCGGGCAAAAGCCCTTCATCAGGAATAAAGGCAGAGAGCCTCAAGCGTGGAGAGATAAGCTAGAGGAGGGTGGGGGTGGGGAGAAAGTAGCATAGATGGGTGAGGGGGGAGGGGATGAAGGTGATAGGTCAAGAAGGAGAGGGTGGAGTGGATAGGTGGAAAGGGAGATAGGCAGGTAGGACAAGTCCAGCCAAGTCATGGGGACAGTGCTGAGCTGGAAGTTTGGAACTAGGGTGAGATGGGGGAAGGGGAAATGAGGAAACTGTTGAAGTCCACATTGATGCCCTGGGGTTGAAGTGTTCCGAGGCGGATGATGAGACGTTCTTCTTGGATGCTGCCTGAACTGCTGTGCTCTTCCAGCACCACTAATCCAGGTGATTTCTCACCCTGGCCCTTCCACACCCAACAGAAAAGTTCACTTTGTTGTTTGGAATCAGGAACTTTGTAGCTGAAGTAAAAAGATGTAACATAAAGATGTTATTACCTAACAGATCATTTTCTAAAATGTGTTTATCTTTAATGAAGTACAATGAAATATAAATATAGATATACATTAATGGTCCTCTTAGATGACCACTCCCTCTCTCTGAATCCTTGCTGACATGGTTTAGCTGTAAATTGTTTGAAATCTTTCTGGTAAATTAGAGATTCAATCAGTAAGTCTCCCAACAGTTTAAGCATGAGCTGTAAAGCTTTGGGAAATCCTTTTGTTAACCATTATTGTTTTTTCTCTCTCTGACTTTTTAATCACTTGTACACACTTCTGAAGGGATTACCCTCATCCTTTGAAAAACCTCACTTTCACTTCTATGCTCGACTACCTCAGAAGGACTTCACAATCTTGTGGCTGGTCTTGTTCTAATTATTAAAAACAGCAGGAAATTTGCCTTTCAATCATGTTTGAGATACAAAGTGCTTTTTAAGTCAGGCAACACACAACATGGGTCATCCTCATCCTTGTTAAAAGAGGTCTTGTGTTCTTTTAAATAAAACAAAAGATGTTTCTAGCTTTGGGATAAAAAGCTTAAAGAATTGAGGAACCTGTGGGAGGTTTTGTTTGTAGTGTTATTGTGATCTTCTGAAAAAATCAATTAACCAAATCCCCCTTGGGCGATCAGACTATCTGCTCTCATCTTCTTCTGGAGATGCTGGTGTTGGACTGGGGTGTACAAAGTTAAAAATCACACAACACCAGGTTATAGTCCAACAGGTTTAATTGGAAGCACACTAGCTTTCGCTCCAAAATACCAAAAGCTTTAATACCAGAAGGTATTTGTTCATGCAGCCTTGTCAGCTCATGGGATGATCCCTGTATTGGAATGGGTAAACTTGAATCACATGCGATATTGAATCAGCACATCCATTCTCCTAACAAACCTTATATTTTTCCATGTTGTATTCTATCTTGCTTATTCTTTCCCATTCTCGAAGCCTGTCCAAATCCTCCTGAAGTTGTTTTACATCTACCTCTCAATATATTCCTGCTTAGCTCTTTAACATCTGAAAAATAAGAAATATTTGATCTCCACATCCAAATCATTTTTCTATATTGTAAACAGCTGAGGCTCAGGTACTGATCCTTGCGGTACCCCAATACACACAGTCTGCCAATGCACAAATGATCCCTTTATACTTGCACCCTGTTTTCTGTCTGTTAATCAATTATTAATCCATACTAGTACACTATCTTGTATCCCATGTGCTTTGATCCTTCTAACCAGCATCCTGTGGGGTACCTTATCAAAGGCTGCCTAAAAATCTGATTATGCTATGTCCATGAACTTCTTTTTATCAATTTTGTTCATAACATCTTCAAAAATGTCCAACAAGTTCATCAAAAACAATTTCTTACTTGCAAATCCATGCTATGCCCAATTATATCTTTAGCAACCATGTATCCACTTTTTACATCCCTTATAATAGATGCTGGCATTTTTCTACCACCAATGCAATGCTAACAGGTCTGTAGTTCCCTGCTTTTCCTCTCTCTCTCCCTTCTTAAATAGTGTAGTGACATATACTACCTTCCAGAAGTCATTCCAAAATCTATAAAAATTTGGAAGATCATCACCAATGCATCAACTATCTCTACAAAAACCTCTTTCAACACTTTGGGATGTACACTGTCTGGTCCTGGGACATTATCAACTCTCAACCCCATTAATTTGGCGAGTACAATTTCCTTCAATGTCCTATTCTCCCTAGCCACTTGGATGTCTAGTTCTGGGAGATTTCTTGTAAGAAAGAAGGATCTCCATGTTGAAGCACCCACAAAGGAATGTGCTACTGACAGGCAGTTCTGTTGATCAGAGAGATGTTTCTTCCTGTGGTGATGCTGGAGCCCCCAGGGCAGCCATTGGATAATTTTGGATAATGAAGCATCCAGAAAGGAATGTCTGCACATGGGAAGCTGCTGGGAGGCCACCACTGTGTAGGTGGATGTTTCTCCATGTAAGCAGGAGCTCTTTTAATGTGTGTAAAATCCCAGTGATCTGGCAAAATGACCATTAAAAGGTCAATGGATTAGGGTAATTGACCATCTCCCTCTGGATAATAAATAGTTGAGCCACTGTCATTATTGCTGATGATAATATCTCATGGCAGTGGGAGCACATCAGGCTTCCCTCCCAATTTGTCTGCTGCCAAATTACCAGATTTCCCATCTTCCATCTCACCTGTAAAGGGCTGATAATGTCCTTAAGGGGAAAAAAATTAAAAGGAAATAGAAACTATATGAAGCAGCAAAAACAAACCAACATGTCAAGGGATCAAATTTCTCCTATTACGAAATCTCAGTGTTTCACTTATCTATACAGTGTTCCATGTTTATTTTAATTTGTTGTGGGAGGAGGGTCTTGCTGGCTAGGCCAGCACTTATTGTCCACACCTATTTGTCCATATGGTAGTCAAGAGTAAACTGCTTTGGTATAGATCTGGATTTATATGTAGATCAGACCAGGTAAGGATGGCAGATTGTCTTTGCTAACGAGCATTAGTGAACCAGATGGGTTTTAAGTGACAATCAGCAGTAGTAAATGGGTCACTATTAAACTTTGTTTTAATTCCAGACTGTGTTAACTGAATTCAAACTTTACCATTCACCACGGTGGAATTCAAACCCATGGCCCCAGAACATTAGCTTCTTCAGAACCCTTCACCTTTGTTTTTAGTTTTGGCTTCAGTTTTTGTCAATCAGCCAAGTTGTTACTTTTTATCTCTTCATGTCATTTTTAATCCTTAACTAAACAAGCTCAGCCTTCATTAAATAAACATATTCAGTCATTCAACTTGATTATCTAGTTTACAGAATGGTAATCACTAGTTCATGAATTGGAGAAATCTCTCTGGGAGCAAGGAAAACAAGCTAACTGCTTATAGGTCGAAATTGATGAAATTATTGATCAGGAATTACTCTACACGAGCATTGACAACCATTTTTAAAATTGTTTTTTTAAATTTACCACTTTGCTCACCTTTTTCCTCCCTCTGCTGAAAATGCTGACTTGCTGCTGTTCTAAGGACATTAATCACTTCACTGGTGATTTTTCAAATATAAGCATAAACCTGAGCACTTCCAGTGAATAAACTTCAAAAGGCAAAACAGCAGAGCCTGATCCTAACCTTTCCCAACACTCATATAGGAGCATTGCTGACAAGAGTCTCTCTCAATGACAATCAGGAATGACTGATCTTTTCCCCCTCCTAAAAGTAGTTATCGGTGGCACAGCTGGAATCAGTTAATTTGGCGCATGCTAGAAATAAAACCTGAAGCGCCCCTAATTGTGTTATTTAACCAGCCACAACGTATCTCCACAGTCCTACAATCAACACATACATTAGACAGCAGACTGGCTTTCAAGGTAAAGATGGAAAAATCAAACTGCTGTGTTAGTGTTAGGAAAAGGGATCAAAGAGCCTATAAGAGCAACTGTTTGGTTACAACAGAATAGAAACAAATGACGGTTAGAGTTTGTTCAGTGTTACTTGCGAAAGGACAAAGTGCACAGATGTGGGCCCACAGAGACATTACTTTCAAGTGGATATTGGACAAACAGAGGACTGAAAGAAGAGAGTATTTGTCCAGTCCAAACAAAGCTGTTCACACCCAGTCCTGAAATGGAGGACATTCCCAGAATGAATATATTCACCCTTCACATTAAGAATATCAACATGAACATGAATATCAATTTACAGGAATGAATTTTGGAATATTTTGTTTTGAAAGAACGAAAATAAGAAATGATCTTATCAGTGCAATTCTTTTTCACACATTTTCTCTTTTCTTCCTTTTCTCTACTTGAGGGACTACCTTGAAAACAAAGGCATTGATGAGATCCTTGGAGATTCCCATAGTAACATTATTTACCTGAAGAATGTGAGTAAAGTTGGTCAAGTTAGGACATATTCAGCGAGTCAGTAATAGTTGCCATGATGTGGAGGTGCTTGTGTTGGACTGGGCTAAACAAAGTTCATAGAGTCATAGAGATGTACAGCATGGAAACAGACCCTTCGGTCCAACCTGTTCATGCCCAACCAGATATCTCAATCCTCGTCCCACCTGCCAGCACCTGTCTCATATCCCTCCAAACCCTTCCTATTCACATACCCATCCAGATACCTTTTAAATGTCGCAATTGTACCAGCCTCCACCACTTCCTCTGGCAGCTCATTCCATACACGTACCACCCTCTGAGAGAAAAAGTTGCCCCTTAGGTCTCTTTTATATCTTTCCCCTCTCACCTTCAACCTTTGCCCCCTAGTTCTGGACTCACCCACTCTAGGAAAAAGACTTTGTCTATTTATCCTATCCATGCCCCTCATGATTTTATAAACCTCTAATAGGTCACCCCTCAGCCTCCGACACTCCAGGGAAAACAGCCTTAGCCTATACAACCTCTCCCTGTACCTCAGATCCTCCTTGGCAACATCCTTGTAAACATTTCCTGAACCCTTTCAAGTTTCAAACATCCTTCCGATAGGAAGGAGACCAGAATTGTTTACAATATTCCAACAGTGGCCTAACCAATTCCTGTACAGCTGCAACATGACCTCCCAACTCCTGTACTCACTACTCTAACTAATAAAGGAAAGCATACCATGTGCCTTCTTCACTATCCTATCCACGTGCGACTCCACTTTCAAGGAGCTATGAACCTGCACTCCAAGGTCTCTTTGTTCAGCAACACTCCCAAGAACCTTACCATAAGTCCTACTAAGATTTGCTTTCCCAAAATGCGGCACCTCACATTTATCAAAATTAAACTCCATCTGCCACTTCTCAGCCCATTGACCCATCTGATCAAGATCCCGTGTAATCTGAGGTAACCTTCTTCGCTGTCCACTACACCTCCAATTTTGGTGTCATCTGCAAACTTACTAACTATACCTCTAATGCTCACATCCAAATCATTTGTATAAATGATAAAACGTCGTGGACCCAGAACTGATCCTTGTGGCATTCCATTGATCACAGATCTCCAGTCTGAAAAACAACCCTCAACCACCACCCTCTGTCTTCTATCTTTGGGCCAGTTCCATATCCACATGGCGAGTTCTCCCTGTATTCCATGAGATCTAACCGTGCTCACCAGTCTCCCATGAGGAACCTTGTCGAATGCCTTACTGAATTCCATACAGATCACATCTACCACTCTGCCCTCATCAATCCTCTTTGTTACTTCTTCAAAACACTCAATAAAGTTTGTGAGACATGATTTCCCACACAGAAAGCCATGTTGACTATTCCTAATCAGTCCTTGCCTTTCCCCCCACCTTGTCAGATTTCTCCAGTTTCCTCATTTCCCCTCCCCCCACCTTGTCTCAGTCGATACCGCCTTGGAACCCTCCAACCACAAGGGATGAACTCAGATTTCTCCAATTTCCTCGTTTCCCCTCCCCCCACCTTGTCTCAGTCGATAAGGACCAGTTCCAATACCATACAGCCCAGATGGCCTCCTTCTTCAAGGACCGCAGATTCCCCCCAGACATGATCAACGATGCCCTCCACCGCATCTCCTCCACTTCCCGCTCCTCCGCCCTTGAGCCCCGCCCCTCCAACCGCCACCAAGACAGAACCCCACTGGTTCTCACCTACCACCCCACCAACCTCCGTATACAGCGTATCATCCGCCGTCATTTCCGCCAACTCCAAACGGACCCCACCACCAGGGATATATTTCCCTCCCCTCCCCATCAGCGTTCCGCAAAGACCACTCCCTTCGTGACTCCCTCGTCAGGTCCACACCCCCCACCAACCCAACCTCCACTCCTGGCACCTTCCCCTGCAACCACAGGAAATGCAAAACTTGCGCCCACACCTCCTCCCTTACTTCTCTCCAAGGCCCCAAGGGATCCTTCCATATCCACCACAAATTCACCTGCACCTCCACACACATCATCTATTGCATCCGCTGCACCCGATGTGGCCTCCTCTATATTGGGGAGACGGGCCGCCTACTTGCGGAATGCTTCAGGGAATACCTCTGGGATGCCTGGACCAACCAACCCAACCACCCCGTGGCTCAACACTTTAACTCTCCCTCCCACTCCACCGAAGACATGCAGATCCTTGGACTCCTCCATCGCCAGAACATAACAACACGACGGTTGGAGGAAGAGCGCCTCATCTTCTGCCTGGGAACCCTCCAACCACTAGGGATGAACTCAGATTTCTCCAGTTTCCTCATTTCCCCTCCCCCCACTTTGTCTTAGTCAATTCCCTTGAACTCAGCACCGCCCTCCTAACCTGCAATCCTCTTCCTGACCTCTCCGCCCCCACCCCACTCCGGCCTATCACCCTCACCTTGACCTCCTTCCACCCATCACATCTCCATCGCCCCTCCCCCAAGTCCCTCCTCCCTACCTTTTATCTTAGCCTGCCTGGCACCCTCTCCTCATTCCTGATGAAGGACTCTCTCCCGAAACGTCGAATTTCCTGTCCCTTGAATGCTGCCTGACCTGCTGTGCTTTAACCAGCAACACATTTTCAGCTTTCCAAATAGATGTAAATCCCCCAAATCACACAGCACCAGATAATAGTCCAACAGGTTTTTTTGGAAGCACTAGCTTTCTGAGTGCTGCCCCTTCTTCAGATAGCATGTGGGACAGGATCATAGGACACAGAATGTATAGTAGAAGATCAAGGTGTCATACAGCTGATGTGATGTATTGAACAGACCTAGATTGCTGTTTAATCACTTAGAATAGGTTGCAGGTTTTGATTCATTAATATGTAAATCCCAGAACTTCTTTTAGGTTACATTCCTAAAGACACCTTTTTTTATAAAAATCTTAACATCTCAGCTCAGAAAATGCATTAAAGGTGTGAGGTTAGAGTCAGACTGGTTCTATTTCTAATGTAGGAATTTATAAAATATCGCATGGATTATCTGCCTACAGATTGTGTGCTTTTTGAACAAAATAGAATGTATCTGAAAATACAATTCTGCAACTGCAAATTCACCCCATAGACTTAAATGGGTGTGTGCATACATGTGAGAAGAATGAAAGAGTGTGTCTATGTGTGTGGTAAAGAATGAGAGAGTCTGTATGTGTGTGTGTGCGTGAATGTGACAGAGTATATACCTATGAGAAGGTGTGCACGTGGATGAGAGTGTGGGGTGTGTTTGTGTGTGTCTGAGAGAACATGTATGAGACAGGGTCTGTGTGCGTATGTAAGTGTATGTGTGTGCTTATGTGTGAGCATGTATAGTGTAGTGGGCCCACCTGTAGTGTGACATGAACCCAAGATCCCAGTACCAAATGTGGCTGTTAGCCTTTGCCCAGCCACTCTGCCTTGTTACGTATCCAGAAGTCCATCTTGGAGGATGGTCACTCGAAGGTCTGAGGCCAAATGTCCCTGATCACTGAAGTGTTCCCTGACTGGGGGGGTGGGGAGCACCCCAGTCTGGCAATTGGTGCATGGTGTCCATTCATCCGTTGTTGTAGCATCTGCTCGGTCACGCCAATGTACCATGCCTCAGGGCATCCTTGCCTGCAGCGTATGAGATAGACAATGTTGGCCGTGTCACATGAGTACCTGCTGTGTACATGGTAAGTGGTGTCCCCACATTTTGACATACCTTGCAGTGGTAGCCATGACAGGGTTGTACGGTGTTGTGGTCAATTTGTCCTGAAGGCTGGGCAGTTTGCTGCGAACAATGGTCTGTTTAAGGTTTGGTGGTTATTTAAAGGTGAGAAGGAGAGGCTTAGGGAAGGTCTTGGCGAGATGCTCACCTTCAACGATAATGCACATTGTCCCGGGATCTGCATGGGTTTTGTCCAGGTGCTTCCATTTCCTCCCACAGTCCAAAGATGTGCAGGTTAGGTGAATTGGCGAAGCTAAATTGCCCATTGTGTTCAGACTGTGTGTAGGTTGGGTACATTAGTCAGGGGTAAATATAGGGGAATGGCTCTGAGTGGGTTACTATTTGGAGGGTCGGTGTGGACTTGTTGGGTCGAAAGGCCTGTTTCCACACTATAAGGATTCTATGATTCTGGTTATAATGTATGGCACATTGCTGCTGGATCAGAGTTTAAAAGCAATATTCTGATTTTGCACATATGGTACTCCGCTGAGTAGTAGAGTTGGCCACAAATGCAGCCATGTAATAAAGGCTAAATTATCACTTGCTTTCTTATATAATATAACAAAGAACTATGGATGCTGCAAATCTGAAACAAAACAAATTGCTAGAGAAATTCAGCAGGGCTGGCAGCATCTGTGGAGGGAAAGTAGAATGAACTTATTGGGTCCAATGACACTTCTGTAGAACTCAGAATGTTAACTCTGCTTTCTCTCCATAGCGCAGCAGGTCAGGCAGTATCCAAAGAGCAGGAGAATCGACATTTCCGACATGAGCCCTTCTTCAGGAATGAGGAAAGTGTGCCAAGCAGGCTAAGATAAAAGGTAGGGAGGAGGGACTTGGGGGAGGGGCGTCGGAAATGTGATAGGTGGAAGGAGGTTAAGATAAGGGTGATAAGGTGAGCGTGATAGGCAGGAGTGGGGGTGGGGGCGGAGAGGTCAGGAAGAAGATTGCAGGTTAGGAAGGTGGTGCTGAGTTCAAGGTGGGGGGAGGGGAAATGAGGAAACGAGAAATCATTCCTTGTGGTTGGAGGGTTCCTAGGCGGAAGATGAGGCGCTCTTCCTCCAGCTGTCATGTTGCTATGGTCTGGCGATGGAGGAGTCCGAGGACCTGCATGTCCTTGGTGGAGTGGGAGGGAGAGTTGAGCCACGGGGTGGTTGGGTTGGTTGGTCCAGGTGTCCCAGGGGTGTTCTCTGAAATGTTCCGCAAGTAGGCAGCCTGTCTCCCCAATATAGAGGAGGCCACATCGGGTGCAGCGGATGCAGTAAATGATGTGTGTGGAGGTGCAGGTGAATTTGTGGCGGATATGGAAGGATCCCTTGGGGCCTTGGAGGGAAGTAAGGGAGGAGGTGTGGGCGCAAGTTTTGCATTTCTTGCGGTTGCAGGGGAAGGTGCCGGGAGTAGAGGTTGGGTTGGTGGGGGATGTGGACCTGACAAGGGAGTCACAGAGGGAGTGGTCTTTTCAGAACGCTGATAGGGGAGGGGAGGGAAATATATCCCTGGTGGTGGGGTCCGTTTGAAGGTGGCTGAAATGATGAAAAGGGGGGCTCAACTCCCCCTGCCACTCCACCAAGGACATGCAGGTCCTTGGACTCCTCAATCGCCAGACCATAGCAACATGATGGCTGGAGGAAGAGCGCCTCATCTTCCCCCTAGGAACCCTCCAACCACAAGGGATGAACTCAGATTTCTCCAGTTTCCTCATTTCCCCTCCCCCCACCTTGTCTCAATCCCAACCCTTGAACTCAGCACCATCTTCCTAACCTGCAATCTTCTTTCCTGACCTCTCCGTCCCCACCCCCACTCTGGCCTATCACCCTCACCTTACCAACCTTACCTTAACCTCCTTCCACCTATCGCATTTCCGACCCCTCCCCCAAGTCCCTCCTCCCTACCTTTTATCTTAGCCTGCTTGGCACACTTTCCTCATTCCTGAAAAAGCACTCATGCCCAAAACGTCGATTCTCCTGCTACTTGGATGCTGCCTGACCTGCTGCACTTTTCCAGCAACACATTTTCAGCTCTGATCTCCAGCATCTGCAGTCCTTATTTCCTCTCCATAGGCCTACTGAATTTCTCCAGCAATTTCTGTTTTTGTTTGCATGCTTTTTTTAAATTGCTTACTGTTTCTCCATGTTGACCTTTATCAAATCATGTACAAGGATACCCAGTATCCCCTTCACTCAGAATCATTACAGAATTCCTACAATATGGAAGGAGGCCATTCAGCCTATACCAATCCTCCAAAGAGCATCCCACCCAGACCCTCCCCCCTACCAGATACATGGCAATTACACATTAGATTACTTACAGTGTGGAAACAAGCCCTTCAGTCCAACAAGTCCACACTGACCTACCAAAGCGCAACCCACCCAGACCCATTCCCATTCCTCTACACCTAACTCTACGGGCAATTTAGCACGGCCAATTTACCTAACCTGCACATTTTTGGACTGTGGGAGGAAACCAGAGCACCCAGAGGAAACCCACACAGACACAGGAAGAATGTGTAAACTCCACATAGTCAGTCGCCTGAGGCGGGAATTGAACCCGGGTCTCTGGCGCTGTAACTACTGTGCCACCATGTAACCATGTAACCCTTCATTTCCCATATCTAGCCAACTAGCCTGCACATCTCTAGACACTATGGGCAGTTTAGCATTGCCAATGCATCTAACCTGTACATCATTGGACTGTGAGAGGAAACTGGAGCAAAGCACACAAACACAAAGAGAATGTGCAAACTCCATACAGTCACCTGAGGGTGGAATCGAACCCAGGTCCCTGAGCAGTAGTGCTAACCACTGAGCCATCATGTCACTCTTAATGTGAATATTTCTCAGTCTCTCATCTATTAAAATATGTTCAGCTTTTCAATTTTTCCTACTAAGGTGAATAACTTCATATTCCAGACAGTACATTCTACCTAATATATTCTTGCCCACTCACCTAAACTGACAGAAAAATTAGAATGAAACATGTCATACTAGATACTTAATAAACCTAATATGGCTGAGAGTTGAAATGGCATTCACCTCATGCACTTAGATAAACTAACAAGAGAGATAGTATTCAATGGAATGCAAACCTCCTGCCAGAACACATTCTCTCCCCAACTGTGTTGAGTGAGGGAAAGATAATCACTGGGAAGAGTTAATGATTTATACCTCTAACATTGATATCACTAGGAAACAGTAACAGTATGTTTTTTGCCATACTTCGCTCACTAAGAAACCCCATTGTATTCACTATCATTATTTGGTGTTTTAATGTGAAGAAATTAAAGTGTCCCCAGAGATATATTAGGACTGACGGAAATTAGAATTGATTTGTAATCCAAAATTAATTTTGTCATGTGGAGTTGGTTAGTTCAGTTGCCCAGAGTGATAGGTCCAATCCCTGTAGTAGGAGCTGGAGAGTTCATACAGGGGCTGTTTCTTTACACTTAATGTAGAGTGGTCCCCTAAGAAATCTCATTTGATCCTAAATATTAACTTTGTTTCTTTCTCGACACAGATTCTGCTGAGTTTCTTCTGCACTTTCAGGTCTGCAGTATCCGTAGTACTCTGCTTGTATATTACGGTTACAGTTTAGATTTGTTCGGAACATTGAAATTAAAAAAGGAAGTGAAATGTATACGTGGTGAAAAGTCTCAAATCAAATGTTGGGAATCCTGCTCTGAACGAGGAGGCGGGCATTGAGGACAGTATTGGTTTATTGGAAGCGGCGAGCGGCAGGAGGTGAGAACTCCCCAAGTGTTAATTGCCCAGCGTTTGGTTCCAGTTGAAGAATGATCAGAAGGAGCCGAGTTAGGAAATCATCAGCTCCCCCCGACTCCTCTGTGAACCTGAGCTGGCGACATTGAAGGGTTTTATTTTTAGTTCCAAAAAGTAGGGAAGAATTAGAATATCTAGGAATAATGCCTTTTGGGAAGACTCCACGGTAAATTTGCTGAAAGTATTTGGACGGGATGCGATCTGCAAAGTTGCGGGATGGAAATTTTAGGAATTAATTTGCTTTTTCTGTTTTTTTTATTAGTGTATGTAGATTCAGATTCCTCACTGCCGTGCTGTTCACTTTGCAGGCGGGAAGGACTGCAGGTGGTGAGTAGCGAAAATGATATTCCGTGGCTCGAACTCTGGTTAAAACAGTTAGCAAGGATTACTATTTTATTGTTGCTGACGTTCAGGAACAACCTTTGGATGTTGTTTGGTCAGTTTCAGGCTGTGAAGGTCAAAATTGTGAAGATGCCTCAGAGTCGGTGGCTCGGAAAGCTGTGGAGAAGAGCCATGGATTCGCCTTCAAGCATTTCAATCAATTCACCAAACAGGCAGCAGACCGGAAGGCGCGGCGTGGGGAAGCGATGATCCCTTTCGTTGGACTCACCGATAGTGAGTAAGAGCCATTGCACACACCAAGCCATTCTGAATTTCTCAACTGTGCATAGATATGGCATATTGAAGTTGTTAGCTCCTCACACTTCCTATTATCTGCATTAGAATGGTTTATAATGAACGCAATAAGATGAACCATTGGAGGCAATGCTGCAATACAGAGACTAAAATTGTAAACTTGACCCGAGTTTGGGTTCAGTCTCTCTCTCTCTCCCGCAATGAATTCAATCTTCAATAATCTCTCTTTAGTTTTTTAATCCTTATCCAAACAAATCAGTCTTTACTGAGTACACACACGGCCCTCATTGAGTTTTATTGCTATCTGAACAGCGGCAACCCGCTGTGAGGGAAGTTCAGGAGAAACCATCGATTCTGAATCATAACAGGCAGTTACTTCCATTTCCATCACGTTCTGGTTTGTTCTGGTTTATTTTATTTAAATCGCTAAGTTCGCGAACAGGATAAAAATATATAAATTTACATTCAGTCTGTGAGAAGAATGAAGATTGTGTGTGATTTTGACTTTCAAGCTCAGGGAGCAGAGGGATGTTGAAACTAATCATGACCAGAACCAATAGACGGAGAATTAGACCATTCGGCCTATCGAGTATGCTCTGCAATGTGATCTTATAATCCTGACAGTACGGAAAGAAGCCATTAGGCCCATCGAGTCCATACCGATCCTCTGAAGAGCACCTCCATCCGTACCCACACCCGCCCGGACATCGACCTTGTCCGGTAACCCTATATATCCAATGCCTAACCCACCTGGCCTGTACATCCTTGGAAACTATAGGGCAATATTTCAATCAAATCCTCCCCTTATCCTTCTAAACTCCATCGAGTACAGACCCAGAGATCTCAGATGCTCTTCGTACAACAAGTCTTTCATCCCTGGGATCATTCCTGTAGAATCTCCCCCAAGGCCAGCACACTGTTCCTTATAAAAGGACTCAAAATTACTCACAATATTCCAAATGGGGTCTGATCAGACACTTATACAGCCTCAGCAGTACAATTTTATAAAATAAAATCCCACAGTTGGAAACAGGCTATTTGACCCAACAAGTCGACACCAATCATAGAACACACAACAATACAGCACAGAACAGGCCCTTCGGCCCACGATGTTGTGCCGAACACTTATCCTAGATTAATCCTCCAAAGAACATCCCACCCACACCCATCCTCCTACTCTATCCCTGTAACCCTGCATTTTCCGAGGCTAACACACCTAACCTATGCATCCTTGAATACTATGGGTGATTTACCATGGCCAATTATACACCTAACCTGCATGTCTTTGCACTGTGGGAGGAAACCAGTGTGCCCAGTGGAAACCCACGCAGACACAGGGGGTGAATGTGCAAACTCCACACAGAGTCACCCGAGGCTGGAACCTGTTCAGGTCCCTGGCATTGTGAGGCAGCAGTGCTAACCACTGAGCCACCGTGCCATGTCAATCCCTGTTCTTTTATTCTAGCTCTCTTGAAATGAATGCCACCATCACATTTGCTTTCCTAACTGCCAACTATACCTGCATTTTAACCTAAGAGAATCCTAAAGAGAGTAGGCAAAGAAGTGGCAGATAAAATATAATGTGGGAAAGTATGAGATAATGCACTGTGGCAGGAAGAGTGGAGGCCAGGAAAGGCTTCAGAAATCCTAGTTTAGATTAGATTCCCTACAGTGTGGAAACAGGCCCTTCAACCTAACAAGTCCACATTGACCCTTCAAAGAGCAATCCACCCAGACCATTCCCCTACATTTTACCCCTGCACCTAACACTATGAGCAATTTAGCATGGCCAATTCACCTGACCTGCACATCTTTGGACTGTGGGAGGAAACCGGAGCACCTGGAGGAAACCCACGCAGATACGGGGAGAATGCACAGACTCCACACAGACAGTCACCCGAGGCTGGAATCAAACCTGCGACCCTGGTGCTGTGAGGCAGCAGTGCTAACCACCAAGCCACCCCAACTCCGGGACCTCAGGGAAGATTTCGAGTTCCCCTGCCTTGTCCTTTTTGTCTTTTGTCAATTACAGATTTCTGCATCCCTTTCAATTGGGCGCTTAATTCTATTACATACTGCCGAATTTTTTCTTTCAGTGGACCCACATTGGCGCCACCTGTGATTATTGTCTCTGCTAATTGCATTGCTTGCGCGGTCATTAATTCATATGGTGTTAGCCCGGTTTGTGATTCGTGGTGGCTCTTAATTTCATTCGTACGGCTGGCAGCACTTCAGCCCCTGTTCTGCCTGAGGTTTGCGTAGCCTTAGCTAAAGTATTTTTGAGCATTCTATTTATTCTCTCTCTACCATCCCTGAGCTCTGGGGGTGATAGGGGATGTGAAATTTTTATCTAATGCCGAGTAATTGGCAGACAGTCTTTATGACTTTGCCTGTAAAATGCGTCCCTTGGTCGTAGCCGATCTGCAGTTCCCATTTCTCTCTCTCTCCATGCACAGTGTCCTCCAGTTGCTGCTGAATTTGGTTAGCGTGTTTTGCTAATTCAGTGGTGGCTATTGCAGCCTCGTCAATGATTTCTTGTTCTAAGGCTTTCTAAGCTGCTCGGTCTGCTACCTGATTTCCTTTGAACTTTAGCTAACTTTTGGCTCTCTTTTGTTGGCTCCCTTTGATGGGCTTTTCTTTTCATTACTGCAGCCTCTCTTGGCTGTTCACTGGCACGCAATAGTGTCTGAATTCTTAATTGGTGTTTAATTGGGGATCCCCTGCAGTGGTGAACCCTCCTCTGCCCCATGCCACCATGTAGTCATGGACTACACTGAAGGCATATTGACTGTCTGTATATATATTCACCGTTTTTCCTTTTACTAGTTCCAGTGCTTTGGTGAGTGCTACCAGTTCTACTACCTGTGCAGACTGACTTCCATCAATCCTTCCAGATAAGTTTCTAACTTATCATTTACCACAGCCTGTCCTGTTTGGGGCGACCCTGCTACATATTTTTGTGACCTGTCCACAAAGATAGTCTCCTTGGCTGAGTCTAGGGCAGTAACTTTTACTCGCCCCCTATTCTCATTCCCATCTATATCCTCACAGCTGTGCGGTTCCCCTGTGTCTAGAATTCCCTCAGCTGGGTTTTCTCCTGTATCCCTGACGATTACCACGGACCGACTTGGGGGTAAAAGAACTGCCTCCCACTTTGCCCTTCTCATATTGGAGATGGCTCTCACTTTCCCTGTGTTTAGCATCTCTACTAGGGTGTGTTTAATGTGGAGGATAACATTCTCTGTCATTACTATGGGCTTGCTAACCCTAATGGCCCAAGCAGCACAGTCTAACGCTGCTATGCACCTGGCCAACCCGTTGACTACTGGCCCTTCTGTAGTTGAGTAGTACCCTACGGACCTTCTCCTGCTACCGGGGTCTTGGGTGACCACTGTGGAGTAAAACCCTCCCTCATTATTACAGCGGATGTGAAAATCCTTGCTGGGATCTGTCGGCCTTACCTGATATGAGTCGAGTTTTAAGTTGACTGTATGCCTCCCCCTGTTCTGGCCCCCAGGTTACAGATTCCAAGGAGAGCTTGCCTCCTTTAGTTAATCTCTTGATTGGTTCAGCCAATTTTGCAAACTCGGGAATAGAGCTCCGACTGTAGTTGAATAGCCCCATGGCCTTTCTGACCCCCCTGACAGTGGCAGCTCATGCCATCTGTTGGATTGCCGCCTTATGGTCGTTGGGCATTTCTTTGAGTCCCTGGGATATAAGGTGTCCCTGGTACAAGACCTGTGTTTTGCCAATCTGTGCCTTTGTGGGGCTAACTTTTAATCTTGTAGTTGCCAATTCCTGTAATACTAGACGTAAAACTTCCTGGTGTCCTGACCCAGACTCTGACAGTTAGGATAAAAAATGAGGTCTGCAGATGCTGGAGATCACAGTTGAAAATGTGTTGCTGGTTAAAGCACAGCAGGTTAGGCAGCATCCAAGGAATAGGAAATTCGACGTTTCGGGCATAAGCCCTTCATCAGCCATTCCTGATGAAGGGCTTATGCCCGAAACGTCGAATTTCCTATTCCTTGGATGCTGCCTAACCTGCTGTTCTGACAGTTAGGATGTCATCTACATATAGGAGGGCAGTGCTACCCTTTGATAAATCTATTCTCTTCAGAATGTCGCTCATCCCCCTGCGAAAAATAGTGGGGCTGTTGTGGATCCCTGTGGCAGGCGAGTCGACATGCACTGCCTGTCCCTTATTATAAAAGTGAATTTATTCTGGGACTCGGGGTGTAATAGGATAGACCAGAACCCATTGGCTATGTCTAAAACAGTAAAGGTCTTGTGTTTGGGAGAGCCAAGCCATTTAAAATGTGGAGGGGTCTGCTACAAATGGGTTCGATTTGGGGGTGACATTATAGAACATAGAATATGGAAAAGTACAGCACAGAACAGGCCTTTTGGCCCATGATGTTGTGCCAAGCATTAATCCTAATGAAAAATAAAATGACAACCTCTGCACCCCTCAATTCACTGCTAACCATGTGTATGTCCAGCAGTCGCTTACATGTCCCCAATGACTCTGCTTCCACCACCACCGCTGGCAATGCATTCCATGCATTCACAACTCTCTGTTTAAAGAACCTTCCTCTGATGTCCCCTCTATACCTTCCTCCTAATATCTTAAAACTATGACCCCCTCATGCCAGTCAATCCTGCTACCCCAGTAAAGTGAATCATTTTATTTGTGTGGGGTGAGGGTAAGTTTGTGATAGATACAGCCATTCCTGTGTCTACTCGAGTTTCACATTTCCTCCCTCCTATTACTGCGGGTACGTAAATTCGCCTCTCTCCCTTACCCTCACGAGTGTGGACAGCTGGTTGTCAGCTCTGCTGACCTCAGGACTCCCGTGGTGTTCCGGATGGTGTTTGGGGGTGCTTTAATGTGTCCTATTCTGTTGCAGTAGCTGCAGTATTTTACGTTGTTCCCTGCTCGTGGGACCCTACATTCTTTCCAGCAAAGCCTTCCTGCCGGCCACAGTTGTGGCAGGATAGCTTTATTCTACTCTCCCCTCCATTCCGGTCGGCTGCTTTGTCAGGTCTTGCCTTATTGCAGGAGTGTCTGCTTCATGCACCCAGATAGCTCACTCAACGAGATCATCATAATCCTGGGGCATTATTACTCCCATTTTCAGGATGGCTTAGTGGGCACTAGTGAGCCCATCCCTAAAAGCTTGGATAAATGCCTGGTCCCCCTGATCTGGGTTCGCTCGCCCTGAGCATTCCTGATAGACCCTAAATAATCGTTCACCATACTCAAAGACTCCTTCCCCTTTAATTTGCTTAGTGGTCATGATCTTGCTCCAGTTCATGGGAGCATTTCCCAGCACCCTCCGGATTTCTTCGTTAAAGTCAGTGAAGGGGGCCTGCTGGGCATCGATCTCAGTTGTAAGGGCAATGGCATGTGTCCACCACCCTCCCATCAAGTCTCGGGCTGCTGTGGGATTGGGTCAGCAGCTACCTGCCACCACTTGTCTGCTGGGCAAGCTGCCCAGACCAGCTGGTGTATGTCTCTCAGGTGTAGTTGGTGCCCTACCTATACACTGTCCAGCTTTCCCAGAACCTGGTGTTTGTGCTCCAGGGTTGTAATTTGCCCAGAGATGCCATAATTTGCTGCCTCTCCCCTGGGGCGAAGGGTTTATAATTTGCTTTGGATGGTAAGTCTGTTCCTCCTCTAGTAATTGGCGCTAAGTTATACTTGTGCATGGCTCGTCCAACAGAGGGAGCAGTTGGTCCCTGCTGGATGGTCTCGTAAGGAGGAAGCGAATTCATGTCTGAATTTTTGTGCACCCTTCTTGGATCCTGCTCCAACTCTTGTATTCTGTCCTCCAGCTCTTTAACTTGTTCCTGGCCCTTTCTCCACCTACTCGTGGAGGCACTTACTTGTTCAATTGGGCCTGCTAATTGATGCAGTAACATTACTCCTATCTGTTTGGTTTTATTCCGTTTGTTTACCTATCCACTCTCTCTGTTATGCTACTGTCTGGGATGAATCCCAACCAATTTTCTTCTTTTTTCTGTCAGCCCTTGTCTGTCTCCCTTGTATTTCTCAATAAGGGAACCTGCAGAGTCCCCCCTTAAAACTTTGATCTGCCATTTAGCAGATTGTGTACCCCCGGATACCACCAACAGTAAAGTGTTCCTAACCAATGGGGACATCTCTACCTCTGGCCAATAATACTGTCCCAGCATCATCCGTACGGGGATAGCAACCTCCTAGTAAGGTGTACCCTCTAGCGGTGGGACCTCTTTACCCTCCCAGCCACCACTACTAGTCGGTACCTACCGGTCAGCTGGGAACGCTGGCTCAATAGGATGTGCTCTCTATCGGTGGGACTCCTCCACCTGCCCGGCCACCTCTACTGACCCAACCCCTCCCGTTAGGCCCAGAAACCTATCTCTAGCCCAGTGTGCTCGCTATCGGCAGGACTCTTTGCTCTCCCAGCCACTGCCACTATTCAAGCTCTGATTTTCTACTATGGACTAACAGGGTAACACTGTTATTCAGTGTCCACACTTTACCACTTGGTAACATGCGCTCCATTGAGGTTTGGCTCTTGGTCAGAGTGATCAGTTCCTCTTCCTCACCACACTGGAAATTACAAGTACAAATGGCACCTGACTTTTAACTAAAACTCTAACTGGACCGTGTGTTGTTCGCCCCTACAAAGTCCAATGTTACCTGACTTTGCCACTTGTGCTTCACAACTCCTCGTGCCCTTGGCGCCTCAATTCCTCCTTCAAATCCCAATCTTCACATGGGGGGGCTACCCCTCTTAACAGATGAAGGGCTCTGGCCCGAAACGTTGAATTTCCTGTTCATAGAACATAGAACATAGAAGGATACAGCGCAGTACAGGCCCTTCGGCCCTCGATGTTGCGCCGACCGAATCCTACCTAACCTATACTAGCCCAATAACTTCCAAATGCCTATCCAATGCCCGCTTAAATGACCATAAAGAAGGAGAGTTCACCACTGATACGGGCAGGGCATTCCATGAACTCACAACCCGCTGTGTGAAGAATCTACCCCTAACATCTGTCCTATACCTACCACCCCTTAATTTAAAGCTATGTCCCCTAGTAACACCTGACTCCATTAGCGGTAAAAGGTTCTTAGTATCTACCCTATCTAAACCTAATCATCTTATACACTTCTATCAGATCTCCCCTAAACCTTCTCTTCTCCAATGAGAACAGCCCCAAGTGCCTCAGCCTTTCCTCATAAGATTTTCCTACCATTCCAGGCAACATCCTGGTAAACCTCCTCTGCACTCGTTCTAAAGCTTCCACATCCTTCCTATAGTATGGCGACCAAAACTGCACACAATACTCCAGATGAGGCCTCACCAGAGTCTCATACAACTGCAACGTGACCTCAGGACTCCAGAACTCAATTCCTCTGCCAATAAAGCCCAGTACACCATATGCCTTCCTCACAGCACTATTTACCTGGGTGGCAACTTTCAGAGATCTGTGTACATGGACACCAAGATCCCTCTGCTCATCCACACTACCAAGTAGCCTACCATTAGCCCAGTAATCCATCATCTTGTTATTCCTACCAAAGTGAACGACTTCGCACTTAGCTACATTGAATTCCATTTGCCACATTTCCGCCCAGCTCTGCAACTTATCTATATCCCGCTGTAACCTACCACTTCCTTCCTCACTATCCACAACTCCACCGACTTTTGTGTCATCCGCAAACTTGCTTACCCAGCTTTCAAGTCCTTCCTCTAGATCATTTATAAAGATAACAAAAAGCAATGGTCCCAAAACAGATCCTTGTGGTACACCGCTAGTAACTGCGCTCCAAGATGAACATAATCCATCAACTACTACCCTCTGTCTCCTTCCAGCCAGCCAATTCCTAATCCAAACCTCTAATGTATCCTCAATGCCATACCTCCGAAGTTTTAGCATTAGCCTACCATGGGGAACCTTATCGAACGCCTTACTAAAATCCATATACACAACATCTACTGCTTTACCCTCGTCCACTTCCTTAGTCACCTTCTCAAAGAACTCAATAAGGTTTGTGAGGCACGACCTGCCCTTCACAAAACCATGCTGGCTATCCCTGATCACGTTATTCCTACCCAGATGTTCATAAATCTTATCCCTTACCATTCTCTCTAAGACTTTGCCCACCACTGAAGTCAGACTCACTGGCCTATAGTTACTAGGGCTATCCCTACTCCCTTTCTTGAACAATGGGACCACATTCGCTATCCTCCAGTCCTCTGGTACTATTCCCGTTGACAATGACAACATAAAAATCCAGGCCAATGGCTCTGCTATCTCCTCCCTAGCTTCCCATAGGATCCTGGGGTAAATGCCATCAGGCCCAGGAGACTTATCTATATTCATCCTTTCCAATATTCCCAAAACCTCTTCCCTGCATATTTCCAGGGCATCCATTCTAATTATTTGTGAATCCATATTCACATCAGCAACAGTGTCCTGTTCCTGAGTGAAAACTGATGAAAAGTACTGATTTAATGTCTCTCCAATCTCCTCCGCCTCCACACACAACTTCCCACTACTATCCTTGACTGGACCGATACCTACCCTAGTCATCCTTTTATTCTTGACATACCTATAGAAAGCCTTTGGGTTTTCCCTAATCCTACCAGCTAAAGACTTTTCATGTCCCCTTCTCGCTTCTCTTAGCTCCCTCTTTAGCTCCTTCCTGGCTACCTTATAACTCTCAATCGCCCCTACTGAACCTTCACGCCTCATCTTTACATATGCCGCCTTCTTCCCTTTCACAAGGGACTCCAATTCCTTACTAAACCACGGCTGCCTCACAAGGCCCTTTACACCATGCCTGACTGGTACATACCTATCGAGGACACGCAGTAGCTGCTCCTTGAACAATCCCCACATCTCATTAGTGTTCTTCTCTTGAAGCCTGTTTTTCCAATCCACACATCCTAAGTCATGCCTCACTGCATCATAATTTCCCTGCCCCCAGCTATAGCTCTTGCCCTGCGGCGCACGATTATCCCTCTCCATCACTAAAGTAAAAGTCACCGAGTTGTGGTCACTGTCCCCGAAGTGCTCACCTACCTCCAAGTCTAACACCCGGCCTTGGATGCTGCCTAACCTGCTGTGCTTTAACCAGCAACACATTTTCAGCTACCCCTCTTAACAACCAGTTTATGGCAGGGTTTTTGAGACAGGCACGACCTTGTTTTCTGGTTGTTTCATCACAAGCGGCAGGTCCTTACAACAGTTGACGCAGTTCATACTTATTCTCCACAGGCATGCACTTACATTTTTTAAACACAGTACTATAGCAAGTTAGACATTACAATTGGTATACCTTTTAAACTGGCCCGGTCTGACTCTTCCCATTTGCAGGTACAAATTGATTCTTACCCCAGCTCCCTGATCGTGGCCTTCGACCAGGGCACCAGTGAAAGGAGCTCTGCTCACAGCACCAGTTGTTTGTTATGGGAAAAATCACCACCAACAGCACAGTGGTCAGCTGCGAGTCCTCTCTCAACCTGGAGCACATGTCAAGATATTTTTATATGTTTGTAATATAATAGGTTAGTGATGAGGTTATTGTCTCTGTAATATAGTTTGTTTATTGTAAACATTGCAGAATCATTGATAGCTTTGGTGCAGTCATTGTCAGTTCCAGCACAGCCTTTGTTAACTTCAGTGTGGTCATTGTCAGTTTCAGTGCAGACATTGTCAATTTCAGCATCTGAGCAGAAGGCCATTAGTGTGACAATGGGAGTTAATGACTCTTTCTGTGAAGGACCGTTACTGCAGCCCTGGCTATTAGCACTTTGTATTGAGTCTGCATCACGCTATTAACATTTCTATCAAAGTTGTTGGCTGGACCCAGACACTTCAGCGGGCAGTATATGCTACTTATGTGTATTCTCTCCCCCACCTGCCTTAAGCTAATCAACTAGGTTGTGAGTGCATTGTGCTGGCATTCTGGTGGCTCCAGGCAGCGTCTGCGTTTGCTCTCAATTCCCACTTCGAGACTTGCCCCAACAACTTTCCTTCACACACACTGCTGCTGAACTGAATCAAAAACTCTAATCTAAATGAAGTCTAGCAACACAGCTAGCTGGCTATTCCCCTTGGATTATACCATTTCTTAAGACCTTAGGCTCAAGTCATAATCTGTTAGGGATAAACAAAAAGGGCCCGAATGTACTTTTCAAATCTAGTCGAGTGGGAGCCTGGCCAATTACCCCCTCTCTGCAAAAAGAACGCAAAGGCATGTAACCTTGTTAAAAGAAACATCATTGTGACACCTCTTCCCCCCCCGCCCCCCCTTAAAAAAAATAACATCAATATCCAAAGATGTCTTCATTTTTCAAAACCCCAAAAAATAGTGGTTAATACCCTAAAACACACACACACATTCACTGACTATAAACATACAAACATGCATAACTATATTCGGATTTAGTCTGTGGTACTCCCACCACTGAACGCCTTCATCTCTCATTTGAATCTTGATAATGCATCGACAATCATGTTTTCTTGACCTGCCACCTGCACAATTTTCAAATTAAATGGCTGTAACAACAGGCTCCATCTAAACAGTCTGGCATTTTTGTCCTTCAATTTCTCCATAGGTTTCAATGGGTTATGATCAGTATATACGATTGTTTCACATGCGTTGCTGGTAATATAAACACTGAAATGTTGTAGTGCCAACACCAAGCTCAAAGTCCCCCTCTCCACTATTGAATATTGTCTGCTGATGAACTTTCAACTTCGTTCAGAGATACCCAATAGGTCTTTCTATCTTCTTGTTATCTTCCTGCAGGAGCACAGCACCAACAACCACATCACTGACCTCAATAGCCACCTTGAAAGTCTTTGTGTAATCAGGTGTGGCTAATACCTGAAAAGTGGTTAACACAGTCTTCAGGCTGTCAAACGCCCTCTGACAGTCTGCTGTCCATTGAAACTTCTTGCCTTTCTTTAGTAATTCAGTGAATGGAGCTGCCACACTGCTAAAATTCAGCACAAACTTTCAAAAAAATCCACTCAATCCCAGAAACCGTAGTATTGCTGTTTTTGTCGAGGGTGTGGGAAATTCCCCAATTACTTTTGTTTTCATATCCTGTGGGGCCATTTGTCAGTGTCTAATAACATGGCCCAGGAATGTGACTTGGGCTTTTGACAAATTCCCTTTTAGCTAGGTTTATCACCAAACCTGCCTTCCGAAGTCAATTGAATAAGTCCGATAAATGTTGCAAATGTTCTTTCAATAAGTGACTAAAAATCACCAGGTCATCGATGTAGTCAACACAGTTGAGTCAACTGGCAATGACCTTATTAGTTAGTTACTGAAATTGTGGCTGAACCGTTTTTCATACCAAATGACAAGACATTAAACTGATACAGACCATTTGGTGTTATGAAAGCTGAAATTGCCTTTGCTCTTTCTGACAATGGTACCTGCCAGTAACCTCTGAGCAAATCCAATTTAGAAATGTAAGTTGCTTGTCCCACCTTTTCAACACAGTCTTCCAACCATGGAATCGGATATGCATCAGTCTTTGTAACTGCAATGATTTTGTGATAGTCCACACATAACTGTTGGGTACCATCTGGCTTTGGCACCATTACACTAAGTGAGCTCCAGTCACTGTAAGCCACTTCAATTATATCATCTTGGAGCATGCATTCAATCTCCTTCTCAACCTGTGTCAACTTTAGAGGGTTATGCCTATAAGGATGTTGCTTAATCAGAACAGCATCTCCTATATCTACATTGTGCACACTTAAGCTAGTATGTCCTAGTTTATTTCCGCATATCTCCCCATGTGATAGGAATAACTCTTTCAGGTCATTTTGATTTTTGTCAAGAAAGTAATTCAATAATTTATCCCAATTTTTGACAACTTCCTCATTGTTCAAATTTAATTTGAGGAATGTCCAATTCAGAATCCTCTGAATTTGGTTCTTCCCTCTATGTTGTAATCATTACCACCTTCTCCTCCTGCTTTCCTTCCCTGTCAAAATATCTCTTGAGCATACTCGCATGACACACACTGTGAGATTTCTTCCTGTCTGGAGTCCCCATCAAGTAGTTCACTTCACTCAATTTCCTTTAGATTTGTTAAGGTCCACCAAACCTTGCTGTTAAGGATTCACCTATTACTGGAAGTAAAACACTATTACTGATATCTGATATTTCAGATAGCAAAATTGCAAATTTTTAATTTCTTGTCTACTTCCTGTTTCATTGCATGCCGTGATATTTTTTAAATGCTGCCCAGCCAACTCCACGGCTCTATTTAATCATCTCTAAAATTTGACACACCATCCAAATGCATGGTCTCTGAATTATGATTTACTAACTTCTCCTCAATCAATTTTAATGGTCCTCTCACTTCATGCCCAAAAACTAATTCAAATGGACTGAATTTGGTCGATTCATTTGGTGTATCTCTGATAGCAAAAAGTACAAACAGAATTCCCTTATCCCAATCATCCAGATAATCCTGACTATAAGCCCTCAACATGGTCTTTACTGTTTGATGCTACCTTTCTGCAATTCTGGATGGTACACAGTAGATTTGAATTGTTTTATGCCTAAGCTGTCTGTAACTTCTTTGAATAGTTTGGATATGAAGTTTGACCCTTGATCTGACTATCTCTATTGGTAGTCTGTATCTAGTAAAAAATCTGAGTAATCCCTCTTCAATCCTTTTAGCTGTGATATTGTGTAATGGGATAGCCACTGGAAATCTAGTTGATACATCCATTGTTGTTAACAAATACTGATTCACAGTTTTTGTTTAGGATGGGGACCTATGCAATAAATTAAGACTCTTGTAAAAGGACCCTCAAATACTGGGATAGTTATTAAAACTGCAGGTTTTATTACCACCTGTGGTTTTACAATTATCTGACATGTATGACATGTCTGGCAAAATTCAACTGCATGCGTGTGCAGTCCAGGCCAGTAAAAATGTCTTTGTATTTTATCCTGTGTTTTCCTCCCTCCTAAATGACTTCAAAGTGGCAGCTCATGTGCCACTTGCAACACATCCTTTCTATACACCACTGGCAATACCATTTGATGAACTTCTGCCCATTTCTCATCTGCTTGAATATGTGATGATCTCCATTTCCTGTTGTCTCAACTACCTGATCGAACACAGTCTCTACTAAATGTCACTTCAGCTTCCTTATCAATGCCCTTTGATCTCTCCTCTTTAAACTGGTGACCATGTGACCTAGTTACTACATAATCAGGGAAGATTCCTGCATTGCTTCAGTTACCTGAGTCGCCACTGGCCTTTCAACCACAGTAGGCAGCACATCTATCGGTGAATCAGCTATATCATTTGAAAGGACAAATTGTATTCTGGAGCTGAGAGTTTGTCCAGTACTCCTACCACAAATTCTCCACTCTTTTCTGGACACTCTAGCCTCACTTTACATAACTGAGCACTTTTTGTCTCATTATGAATTCCTGCTACCAGTACCTTTTCTGGCAATAGTTCTTCCGGAGTACATATGTACTCATTCTTCAGCATTACAGACTGAGAGGATTCTGTGTCCCTTCATGTTGTAACCTCTTTACCTGCTACTGCTAGCTTATGTGAATAAACTTTACCTTTTGCAGGTATATTTTTTAAGCAGCTCCGACGTTTCCTCTTCAACCAACCTCCGATCAGCTTGAACATGCTGATGCAGCTTTCTAGCTTCCACCGTACTTTCTTTCACTATTCCAACAAAACTCCCAGACTTATCCTATTTTCCTACATCTGGCTTTTTCCTAGCGCACCAACACTGATTTCATGTGACCTACTTTATTGCAATGAAAACACTAGAGCTTTTTACCTTCTCGGTCCCCTTCAAGGGTTTCCTTTTTACCCTGGGGTAAGTTATCCTTCTGACCTTCACTGAGATCTTCCTCCCCCTTTCCATGTGACGATTTCTCTTTGCCCCAATTTCAATCCCTCATGGACTGACATTGATTCTGGAAGCCAAACCATGCTTTATGGACCAGCTCGTAATCATCAGCCTTTTCAGCTGCTAACCTCACTGTTTCAACTTTCTGCTCTTCCTCACCTAAGCTTTACTTCAGCTTTCATCTCCATCCTTTTAAGCTGACTTTCCTTTCTAAGTGTCATTTTCTGAAGTTCAAACTTTTTTTTTCCCCTTCTGCTAAAGCCCTTTGCTCATTTTCTTTCTCTTCCAATTTTAATTGTAACTCAAAGAATTTCATTTCTGATTCTAACTGAAGCTTCTTCATTTGCAAATGAAGTTTAGCAATTTCCACAAATCCTGATGGGGTTTCCAGCAAATTTAAATGCTGAGCTACTGCTGCCATAAACACATCTTTCCTTACATTAGGAGATAACTTCAACTCCAGCTGGTCTACTAATTCCCACAGCTTTGTCTTATCCTTTTGTAAAACCCACAAGGTCACGTCTTCCACCTCCAGAACCGCTTGGTGACTGAAAGAGCCATTGGTAACCAAGTGCTGTTTAAACCAACCAAACCAACACCCGAAATAAAAGACTCTAATATCTACCACTCGCTGTTTAAATCCCACAAAGAGCCCCCAGTCTGTTATGGACCAAGCCCAACCTCTCAAAACATTTGTAAGCAGGTAACCCAGACCGTAACTTTACTATTGTTTTAGGTAAGTGTATAGTGGATATTCCCAGAGTGAATTAGCTGGTCCACCTGCCAAGTTTTAAACAACCAATTTATTTACAAAATTATGGAATGAAACACAAGGAATAGAAGATGGAATACCGGATAACTTATCCTATGCAGAGCCCTGACAGACTATCCCAACTTAATCACGCTGTTCCAAAAATACTTACAACAGTCCCAGTAAACACATCCCTTATCACAAAGAGCAAAAATGAAACAAACCAGAGCTTACAGGCTTGAAGTTAGAGAGAGAGAGAGAGAGTGTACCCGGCTGGACTTGCCCGAGCAGCCTTTCTTCTCACGCACTGCTACTGAACGCTCATCTAAACAAAGGCGGGCTCCACAGCTAGATGGCCACTGCCCTTTGATCATACCAGTTTTTTTAAGACATACAAGCCTTGAGCCGGATGCATTGTCTGTTGGGATAAACAAACAGACCCCAACAAACCTTTCTATCTCAGCCGAGTTGGAGCCTGGCCAATTACCCCCTCTCTGGGGGAAAAGAACTCAAAGGCATGGTAACCTTGATACATACCCTTCCAAGTGCTGCTTCACAGTGATGCTGATTGTGAGGACACTCTTCCCAGATGTTTTTATTTCAAAAATATACCTTTACATATAAATATGGATATTTTTTATGAATATATATATAGTCACAAACGCAGTTCGGTTCTGTACAGTGCATGTCAAGGAAACAAATAAACATTGGAGTTTGACTCTCTCCAAACAGATCTCTTTCACATACAAGACTGCATTTCCATCCTCCCTCTGTCATCCAGACAGCCCTCCTCCACACCACCTCCATTCCCTGTTCCACTGCTCTAAAACCTCCCTGCAACACAATAATGACAGAGTCCCCCTTGTCCTCACCTACCACCCCACCAGTCTCTGCATCCAACGCATCACCCTTAAACACTTCTGCCAACTCCAACTAGACACCATCACCAAGAACCTCTTCCCTTCCCCACCACTCTCTGCCTTCCACAAGGACCACTGTCTTCGACAATCCTTGGTTTGTGCCACTCTCCCCACCAAACATGCCCCCCACCCACCCAAAACCCCCAGGTACCTTCCCCTGCAAAAGATGCAAAACCTGCCAGCACGCCACTCCCCTGACCTCCAACCACGGCCCCAAACAGTCCTTCCAGGTGAGACAGGGTTCACTTGCCTCTCTTCCAAAGTAGTTTACTGTATCGGGTGCTCCCAATATGGTTTTCTCTACATCAGGGACACTGAATGCAAGCTTATGGAACGGTTCACTGAGCATCGCAGCTGGGCCTGCAGTGGCTGACCGGACCTCCCAGTCAATGCACATTTCAATTTCCCTAACCACTCCCTTTCCAACATGACCATCCTTGGCCTCCTCCATTGCCACTACAAACCACACACGAAATTGGAGGAATAATGCCTTTTCTTCTGCCTGGGCAGTCTACAGCCGAGAGGGCTCCACACTGATTTCTCCAATTTCCCTTCCCATCCCCCAACTCCATTCCCAGCCCTTCCCCATTCCTTCCGCTGCTCCCTGCTACCAACCAGATGCATTCCTCCCATTGACCAATCAAATCGTACCCTCTACCTGTTGTCACAAAGCTGGTCCTTCTTATTAGATTAGGTTAGATTAGATTCCTTACAGTATGCAAACAGGCTCTTCAGCCTAACAAGTCCACACCGGTCCTCCAAAGAGTAACCCACCCAGACCCATTCACCTGCCTCATATTTACCCCTGAATAATGCACCTAACACTACGGGCAATTTAGAACGGCCAATTCACCTGATCTGCACGTCTTTGGATTGTGGGACGAAACTGGAGCACCCGGAGGAAACCCATGCAGACACGGGGAGAATGTGCAAACTCCACATTGACAGTTGCCGAGGTGGGAATCGAACCCGGGTCCCTTGCGCTGTGAGGAAGCAGTGCTAACCACTGAGCCACTGTGCCATCCAAAAATCAAAGATACTGTGTCCTTGATTTTTTCAGAGGGGTTGTAAAACAGTCTGGACTCCAAATCAGCTGGGTTGGTACAGAGATGAAAAGGGTATTGGGAGACCTTTATGGTTACACATAAACAGATGAGACTTTAAGTCACAGCTTTCATGCAGATGAAACCTATATAATGAAAGGGGAATGGTCAGTCCGGGAAGCTGAATTCTTGTTGTTAGTTAGTTCAGTGCAGCAGTGGACTGTGTGGAAACAGGCCACTAGACTCCTTCTCTTTCTAACTTCAACCTGTAAATCTCTGTTTCAGTTTTACTCTGTGTTTAAGGGGTTTCTTTATTGGGACTGTTGTGTATTTTCAGAACAGCATAATGAAGTCTAGTTTGAATAGACTGAGTTCTAGGGGTATTCTATATTCTGTTCTTTGTGTTTCATCCAATAATTTTGTGCATAAATTTTTGTCTGTTTTAAAACCTGGTAGTCAACCTAGCTAACTTACTCCGGGTAATTTTCACTGTACACTTATCAAAACAAATAGCAAAATTACGGTCTGGGTTGTCTGCTTATGAATGTTTTGAGTGATTTGGCTTAGTCCGTAACACTGTCTTCACCTATCCCCACTTCACCCCCCTGGCTCTGCCAACCCCTTTATCTACAGCTTTCTGCACACCTGCCTCCAGTTCTAAAGAAGGGTTACACCAGAAACGATGACTTCTCCACCTCGTGATATTGCCTCGCTTGCTGTGTTCTTCCAACATCCTACTTTACATGGATTTGAGGCACCAGGAGGTTGCAATAACTGAACGGACCCCCATTTAAGTTCAGAAGAAGACCTCAGTCAGTGGTCTTTCCCTGCTGTGTGTGCGTTTACATTAGTTGCCCAAGCTTTAATGCATCCTTCAGGACCTTGGAATGTGCCAGTCTGCAACAGTGGTTAAGGTCAATTTCTTGTTCTGGAAGACCAACAAGTTGTGGGCAGACCAAAGAGCATCTTTCATTCCAACACCCATTTATGTAGAGTTTTGTACATGGAAACCCTGGAAAGATGGTCCATGTTAGGCCTCCAGACGAACTGGAAGATGACTCTGGTGACTGTGACAGCGCAATTTTCAGGGAATGGGCCAGACCTGTGCAACAACAAAGAGAGTGCCTCACATCTGATGACCAGGTTTTTATCCACAATGGAGAGGGAGTGCTGTTCCCAAAAGACCATTTCCTGCTTCACCTTGGCAATGTGCTCCTCCAAGATTTTGCACGTGTTCCTGACCCCTCTGAATCAAATGCTCATCATAGATAATCTGTCCTGATGGTGAAGGGGATAAAAGATCGGTCAGCCCAGTTCCTACAGAACATGGCCTCGATTTACCTTGGCTCCCGGGACTAGTTCAACCTGGTAATAGATATTCATGAGTCTGCGCACTGACATCAGATCTGAGCAGAAAACGACGACATTGTTCATGTTCAGGGAGGCTCCAACCTGCAGGTCTCTGCTGCCTGGAATAACCACCCCTCTTGGACTCGTATCCTTCCATTGGACTCAGCAAAAGGCTCTATACAACACACACCCACTGCAAGGACACCCATCCCAGACTGCTTCACAGTGACACTGACTGCAAGGAATCTAGATATATGTGAAGGGCTGCTTTTTGGAAAGGCAAATCAGGGCAGGACTTATACACTTAATGGTAAGGTCCTGGGGAGTGTTGCCAAATAAAGAGACCTTGGGATGCAGGTTCACAGTCCATTGAAAGTGGAGTCGCAGGTAGACAGGGTAGTGAAGAAGGCATTTGATTTGCTTGCCTTTGTTGGTCAATGCATTGAATACAGGAGTTGGGAGGTCATGTCGCAGCGGTAAAGGACATTGATGAGGCCACTTTTGGAATACTGCGTTCATTTCTGGTCCCCTTGCTATAGGCAAGATGTTGTTAAGCTTGTAAGGGTTCAGAAAAAATTTACAAGCCTGTTAGTTTTAGAGGGCTTTAGCTATAGGGAGAGGCTGAATATGCTGGGGCTATTTTCCCTAGTGTCGGAGAATGAGGGGTGACCCTTTAGAAGTTTATAAAATCATGAGGGGCATGGATAGGGTGAATAGCCAAGGTCTTTTCCCAGGGTAGGGGAGTCCAAAACTAGAGGGCATAGGTTTAAGATGAGAGGAGAAAGATTTAAAAATGACTTAAGGGGCAACTTTTTCAAGCAGAGAGTATTGAATGAATTACCAGAGGAAGTGGTGGAGGCTGGTATAATTACAATGTTGAAAAGGCATCTGAATGGGTATATGAGTAGGAAGGGTTTGGATGGATATGGACCAAATACTTGCAATAGGACTAGATTAATTTAGGATATCTGGCATGGACAAGTTGAACTGAAATGTATTTTTCTGTGCTGCACACCTTTATGACTGATACTCTTCCCAGACTGCTTCACAATGACACTGACTGCATGGCCATTCTCCCCAATCTGCTTCAATTTAATCTACTTTTTGAAAATTTGCTGCGTCTGGTGTATCCATGCTTTTAGTTTGCATGCCTCACCTGGCTGTAGAATTGTGTTGACCGCTTATAAAGATTAATTTTAACATTCATATCTCAGGATGAATCCAGTTGCAGACCTGATTCAGAAATTTTTCACCAATGATGGAAGAAACATTTTTCATTTGTATGGCACTATTCATGAACTAAAGGCATTCCAAAGCATTGTCCAGCCAATGAAGTAGGTCTGAAGTGTAATCATTGTTGTAATGTAGGGGAATGCAGGCCATTTTAGCATATAACAAGCTGCAACAAACATGAATGGTCAGATTGTGGCCTGGAGTTTTGTCTTCATTTGCATCTAAAATATATGTGTAATCTAGATATAACTGAATTATTGCCCGAAAAGACCATTTTGATAGTTTTAGCTGTAAGTGAGTTATACTTAACTACAGTACTCCTGATAACATTTTAACCATCAAACTATTAGTTCAAAGGAACCACTGACCAAACTGATCATAATTCCAACTTTTCAATCCAACTGTAGTAAAATCAGAAAATGCTGAACCATCTCTTTATCCTATGTGCCGACAGAAATGTGTTAATGTTTGGATTAATAATGTGTTATAAACTCTTAAAATAAAGAGAAGAGAGGTATTTGTGTGGGTTGGCATTTTACTATGCTGTGATTGTTTATGAAGATTAATGATAATTTTAAGGTCAGGTATATATTAACAAGATTGCAAGAGGATTCCTTGGTTGAACTTGACATTGGACCCAAAAAGCTCTGTTTATTTTACCAATGGCCAAGGGGGAGCTCCAAAATGTTTCATGATGTTATTCAAGAATGGATTTCAACCAGTGTAGTAGGGAGAATTTTCTTGCTTTTCTTCAAATAATGCCTTTGGGGTCTTTTATATCCACCAGAAAGTGTGGATAGAACTTCAACTTAACATTTCACATGAAAGGTGACATTTTTTGTCATCTCCTTCAGTAGTGCACTGAGGTTTTTGGATTAAGCTTTCAGGGATCTGATGGGCCTTAGTTTCACAACAGTTTAACTGAGAGGCAGTGTGCTACCACAAAATAGCAGAAAAACTTTTTTTATAAAATCTTCAGGTCCACAATATTAGAACAGCAACTAAGAAAAAAATTAATATATATAGGACTATGTTACTTATGCTTTGTGGAGTAAATCACTAGAGCTGTAGACTGCATGTCCCTTAGGCCACAGTTTGAATTTGCTTGAACTAAATTGGTGTCTAGTTCACCAACAGTAAATATTCAAATCACGCTTACTTTAATTTTAAAAAGATATTCGTTTACCAAATTTCAATTTTACATTTTGGTCCACATGCCAGGAGTCCAGGACCAGAGGACATACTCTCAGAGTAACATAGAAATGAAGGAATTTCTCTCTCAGAAGGTGGATTCTGTGGATTTGTGGATTTCTTTACCGCAGAGGGCTGTCAATGCTGTGTTAAGAATATTCAAGGCTGAGATAGATGGTATATACTGCTGTCAGTGTGCATCAGTGGTGAAGGGACTGATGTAAAAGGTGTTGGAAAGGATGTCAATCAAGAGAGCTGTTTTGTTCCGAGTGTTGTCAACCTTCTTGCGTGTTGTTGGAGCAGTACTCGTCATGGTATGGTTGACAAGCACTCAGGGGACAGGAGGTAAGTTACCTGTCACAGAATTCCCAGCCTCTGCCCTATTTGTGTATATGGCTGTTCTGGACAGTTTCTAGTCACTAGAATTCCTTACGATTTATATAATGTGGGCTTCAGTGATGGTAATGCCATTGAATGTCAAAAGTTGATGATTAGGTTCTCTCCTGCTAAAGATAATCATTTCCTGGAATTTATGGGGCATAAATATTCCTTGTCACATCTCAGCCCAAGCTTAGATATTGTACAGGTTTAGCTGTATATGGACACAGTCTGCTTCAGTTCTGAGGATTTGTGAATGGTACTGAACATTGTACAATTTCAGCAAACATTCTTACTTCTGACTCTATGATGGAATGAAAGTCATTGATGAAGCAGCTGAAAATGGTTGCAAATAGGACATTATCCTGAGGAACTTCTGCTGAGATGTTCTGAAGCTGACACAACTTTCTCCCAACAACCACAACCATATTCTTTTATGTCAGGCATGTCTCCAGCAAGTGGAGACCTTTCACCTGATTACCATTGACACCAGTTTAATGGGCTCCTTGATGCCGCACTTGATCAAATGCTGCCCTGCCAAGGGCAGTCACCCCCACCTCCTCTCTCTTTGCCATCTCCCTAATCCAAATTGTAGCCATGCCAGGTAAGGTCAATTGTTGGGGTTTATAGCAGCAGACATGTAGACCCATATATTCAAGAGGCTTGACTGTAGATAGCTTGAGTTTTGTTTAAAATAAATTGTTTAATTCCCCAATACTAATCATGGCAAGTTTTTATGTTGATTTATTTTGCTTCTAAAAGTAGTCACTTGACTGAACTGAAAGCACTGACAGTCCGATGGATTCATGATAACATCCTGTCATCTGAAGAAAGCAAATAGTCAATGTGATAATATCTATAACCTGTATGACCCAGTTCTATATTGCATATAGCAACACAGCCATTGGGTTCAAACTTAGCTCTATAAGTGTTTGCAGAAATATGTATAGATTAGAATACACATAAATACACAACTGTCACTAAAATTTCTAATAGAAATCTTATGTCTGTTGTGATTTTTATCAAACACTTAGTTATCAGTTTCAAATGTTGAGATATAGGACTCAACATTTCATAAAATTTTATTTTATGATTTATTTTTCTTTCCCCAGGTAGCAAATTGAACAGGAATTGTTGTCAGAATGGAGGTACGTGTGTACTGGGGAGTTTCTGCGTTTGCCCAAAACACTTCCTGGGGAGAAACTGTGAATACGATGAACGTATTAGGTAAGATTCAGATTTAAGAACCGCATTTATCCCAATTGCTCATAGATGAAGTTTGAGTGAATTACACGGACCAGGAATGTGGCAGATCCCAGACTGTACTGACTTAGACAATAGACAATAGGTGCAGGAGTAGGCCATTCTGCCCTTCGAGCTTGCACCACCATTCAATATGATCATGGCTGATCATCGTTAATTAGTATCATGTTCCTACCTTATCTCCATAACCCTTGATTCCACTATCTTTGAGAGCTCTATCCAATTCTTTCTTAAATGAATCCAGAGACCGGGCCTCCACTGCCCTCTGGGGCAGAGCATTCCACACAGCCACCACTCTCTGGGTGAAGAAGTTTCTCCTCATCTCTGTCCTAAATGGTCTACCCCGTATTTTTAAGCTGTGTCCTCTGGTTCGGCACTCGCCCATCAGCGGAAACATGTTTCCTGCCTCCAGAGTGTCCAATCCTTTAATAATCTTATATGTCTCAACCAGATCCCCTCTCAGTCTTCTAAACTCAAGGGTATACAAGCCCAGTCACTCCAGTCTTTCAGTGTAAGGTAGTCCCACCTTTCCAGGAGTTGACATTGTGAACCTACGCTAACACTCCCTCAATAGCCAGAATATGCTGCACTCCCTCAATAGCCAGACTTCGCTGATTTCTGCTGGAGTAATGATTAAGAAGCACTACAATTGGTTGCAGAGCTCCAGTTTATGAAATAAAATATGTCAATAAATTTTAAAAAGTTAAATGAATGGAAAAAATACAGTTTTGATCCATGCTGCTTATTCAGTGACTACTCCCTTCCACCTCCTCAGGTTTATATGATAAGTGAGTAACATTGGAATGTGCCTATTTGGATGACCCCACAAGTTCAGGAGCAAAACACACACTGGTACCTCACACAGAGTATCAGACATAGTTAGAGTTTCTTCCACAATGGACCAACTTGCCAATATTTATTGTCAATGTAAAGTCTGAAGTTTGGTCAGTTGGGTAAATCTTAAATGATTAACAGCCACACATGTTACATATTTCAGGAGAAAGCATTTCAAAATTATACTGAACCATTCAAATTTGAAAGATGCCTGGTTTTATACTAAGTTCTATTGAGTTAGGGACCCTTAGTCCTGGGATCCTCGCTATCTGATGTTATTCCATTCATTCTCCATGTAAATGCAACATAACATTTGCTATTATTAATATGTTTTTTTTTTGAAAAATCTCTTGTAAAACATATTGATTATACCATTAAAGGTTAATCTCAGTAAATTTAATGAGATCATATGAGATTCTATCAATAGCCTGGTTGGTTTTGGCCCAGCGAATAAAGGTAACAGACTTCAAAGTAAAAAGTGAGGACTGCAGATGCTGGAGATCAGAGCTGAAAATGTGTTGCTGGTTAAAGCGCAGCAGGTCAGGCAGCATCCAAGGAACAGGAGATTCGACGTTCCGGGCATAAGCCCTTCAACAGACTTCAAAGTCCAGATTTGAGCTGAATTATCTGATCAACATTTAATTTGCTACTATTTGTCTTTACCTAAGGAAAACCCTCGACAATATTTGTTGCCCATCACCAATTGCTGATGAAATGCCGAAAACATTGACTTTTCTGCTCCTTGGATGCTGCCTGAGCTTTTCCAATGTCACACTTTTTGACTCTGATTTCCAGCATCTGCAGTCCTCACTTTCTCCGTCTCTGATTGCTGTTGAGAGATTGGTGGTGAGCTCCCTTCATGAACCGCTAAATCCTTGTGTATACAAACACTTATAGTGCTGTTAGAATGGGAGTTCCAGGATTAGATTTTCTAGGATTTTTGCTGACAATTGCTGATTAGATTCATGTATTAATAATGCAATATGGGTGAGGACTATCCAAGTTCATACCAAGTGTGAATCACTTCCCAGTTCAGGATGTATCAGGCTTTGGGAGTTGGGGGTGGTGATGTGGTAGCAAGTTAAAGTCTTATTTCTTGAGAAGTAGCCTTTACCTTGTATCTAATAATTATGTGTATGTGGTTATAGTTTCCTGAATGGTTTCCATGTTTATCTCTGACAGGAATTGTGGCAGTATTCCTGAAGGAGCATGGATACCCAAAAATTGTACTTGGTGTCGATGTAGCTTTGGAATCTTGCACTGCATTCAAGGATCACAAGATAACTGTGGTAAGAAATATGCAATGTCTTGTAACAGGGGCCTTATAGAAATTGCAGTATAAAATCCTGTTGTAATGGCAACATTTCCCTGTTTTTTTTTAATTAGTCATTTATGAGATATGGGCATTGCTTTGCAAACCAATATTTGTTATCCATTTTTAGTTTTCTTGAGAAGATGGTGAGGTCAAAACATGCAGCGCTGGAAAAGCACAGCAGGTCAGGCAGCATCCGAGGAGTAGGAGAATCGATGTTTTGAGCATAGACTCTTCAACAGGAGAAGATGGTAGTGAACCATCTTCATATTGTCCTTGGGGTGTAGGAACACCTACTGTGCTATTAGAAAGGAACTTCCTGGATCAGCAATTTTGAGCCTTTTCTCACCGGCATAAAGATAAATGCCATATATACTTAAGTAATAGTGAAATTTTTTGACTACTTTTTAAATTTATGGCATCCACTATTACATGAATACTACTTTTGAGGGGCTGAAATTCATGCCTGTCAAAATTCATACCATATCATTAGCAGAAGCCCAATTCTCTAAATGAATAAAGGGAAAAAAAGATGAATTTTGGTAATTTTGAAAACCCAGAGTGGAACACAACAGCTAGCGGACTGGAAGACTGGGAGCAGAGCACAACAACCGGCAGACTGGAATACTGGAGCGGAATGTGACAGCCTGCACACTGACTCATAAGCATTGATCTGTTATCTGTGAAGAACTGGGGTTGACTTTTACACGAGAAAATTCCAGGTTATTTGGACAAACATAGGGGGTCGATGTTTACATGAGATCGACTATTACTTCAGTATATACGGTGGTTAATATAATTACAAAGTTGCTTGGCACTAGTGAACAAGTGAAAGAGCTGTTAATAATAGAAAGCGTAGCTTCCAGCTTGATTCTAGACGAGTTATTCCTTTAAGCACCCTCCCAGTGGGAGGAATTATTGATCTTGGAGGAAGTTCATTGAATTTTCATCAGGGAGATGCCTTAGATGATGGAAATTTCCCATAACAAGTAATCATTAAACAGGTTTTATGCACAAGAGTTGGAAGGAGGATTAAAATGTTAACTGATTGAAATGTTTAATATAATGAAAGGGCTTCACATGATGGAGACCGAATGATTCTTCCACTAGTAAGGATTTAGAATAAAGAGCAAAGGCTGAAGCTTTCAAATAAGTATCAATGGTATGGAATCCCACCAAGTGTCAGCTCAGAAAATCACTGCTGGAAAACATAAAGACATGGAATATTAAAGTAGATCTAAGGTGGAAAGATCGAATGCATACAAAAGGTAGGTAATACAGAATACACTGCTCACTGCTATCACTTACTTGATCAGACAAAAGTTAATGTCACTGCTGATTTATAATCCTTGACTTACATTATGGATTCTGTGTACCCGTGTCCCACAGAAGCACAGAATGTGCTGGAAACCAATTTCAAGCTGTGACTCCCATAGTATAAACCCAGTCCTGTTTCTGTGTTTTGACAGCTGACATGAAATTTATTTTTGGGGTAGGAACATAAAGACAGGAGTAGACCTGTCCTCTCAGGTTCTCTCAGCTGTTCTCCAATTAGATCATGGCTGATATATGACCTAATCCCATATACGTATCCTTGCCTTTGATTGCTTAAAAGTGGAGGAAGTGAAAAGTTATTGAGAGTATGTGGAATAATCAGATCAGCATGATCTTACTGAATAGAGGAGGAGACTCAAGGGACTGAGTGTCTACTCCTGCTCCTAATTCATACGTTCATAATAACTTGGGATAATAAGAATATGTTGAAGACAAATTTACAATTTATGACAATCTGTCGCCATTTGTTGCGGAGTGCTCCAAATTTCTACCACTTCTTGTATGTAGGGTCATGTGTCTTCAGAACGCTTTTCCTCACAAAGTGGTCCTTGAATATTTTAAGTCAGAGGCATGTAGATTCTTGTTTAGTAAGGGGTGAAAGTTTGTCAAGGTAGATGAGAATGTGTATTTGAGGTTACAATCAGATCAGTCATGACCTTATTGATGACAGAAAGAGTTTGAGGCACTGAATGGCATATTCCTGCTGCTTGTTCATATGAAATCTGCCATCCTTACCTGGTCTGACCTACATATGACTCCAGACCCACAACAATATGGTTGGGTCTTAACTGTCCTTTAAAGTACCTTAGCAAGCTACTCAGATCAAAGGCAATCAGAGAGGGGCAGCAAAGATTGGCTTTATCAGTGATACCTACATCTCAAAAGAACAAGGTGAAGTAAACAAGTGTTCTTGTTAGTTCTGTACCTGCAGAATAAGAAAGCAATTTCAAATTCTCATTAAAGACAAAGAATGTAATACTTCATTAATATGAAGACTTCATTTTGAAGTTCTTTACATTTTCTATTTTTAACTTTAGATTTCTTACATCTTTTGTTAATATTTTAAGAACGTAACTCAATCTGATTTTAAAAGCATGGCCTTTGTTGAAGAGGACATTATACCTTTTGGTCTATGCCACTTCCTGTATAAGTGAATGTTCTACATTGTTTTCAGCATCTCTGAAACTGAGGAGGAAAAATTTGACCAATGTTTTGTTTCTGTCAAGATTTACAATTCAGTTAAATTACAATTCACGGTAAAGTTCATGGATGTTGGATAAAGACAGAATGGATCTTAGACACTTTGGAGTAATTGATGTTTGGACAATGGGCAATTTCTCTAATGAGGATTGCTTGGACAGATTAGGCTTGTATTTATGGGAGCTCAAAAGAGTAAGGTGACTTCATTGAAACATATGAGCTCATGAGGGTTCTTAATATGAGGATAGGTGTGGAGGGAATATTTCCTTTTGTGGGAGAATTTAGAATCGGAGTAACTTTTTATAAATAAGAAGTCACATCGAGTTTTGAGAAGATTTGTAGCTCAGGTTGAGATTCTGGATGTAGGTTTGCTCGCTGAGCTGGAAGGTTCATTTTTGGACGTTACATCACCATATTAGGTAATACCACAAGAGGTGATGTGTATAAGGCAGGGAACATTCTCTCAGGAGATCATGAGTCTTTGAAACTCCCATCCTCAAAGTGGTGTAAGCAGAGTCCATCACTGTTTTTAAAGCAGAAGTAGGAAGACCCTTGATAAGTAAGGGGTGAGAGGTTATCAGTGAAAGACAGGAATGTGGAATAATTAGGTCAGCCATGATCTTACTGAAGGTAGAGCAGGCTTGAGAGGCCAGGTGGCCTACTTTTGTTACTGATTCATATGTTGGTCCGAGAAGGTGGTTCAGTTAACATTCGTCATCATCGCCTGGAAATTAGGATCAGAAGTTTTTTTTAAAGAATAAGAAGAACTCTAGAAAATCAGTGTACATTTTGTAGGTCCTATTGGTGGCCTTACTCTCCACTAATTACAAATTAATTAAAAATGTAATCCAGACCTTTGATCAAACACTGCTGAAAATGTGTTGCTGGAAAAGTGCAGCAGGTCAGGCAGCATCCAAGGAACAGGAAATTCGACGTTTCGGGCATAAGCCCTTGATCAAACAACCAAGTCTTTACCCTCTGTTGGACTCTCAGGTGAAGTGTTGACAGAAAGCAAACATAAATTGTCGAGAGTAATACATAACATTTGCAGGTTAGAACTCCTTTCACCTAAGGCTTCAATATGTAAGTGCAAAGGTGCACTGAAGTAAGACAAGCAGAATGTTACACATCAGGATTTTTTCAATTTGATGTTCATGCTTGAAGATTGAGTTCTGTGTGCTTAACATTTCATTTCCTTTCCTTTCTACATCAGATATTAGAAGAGACTTAAAGGAAGATCACAAATATTACCAATTACTCTCAGATGGCTCTCAGCTGCTACCATTGGGATATCTGCTGCTGCCAGTGATATTCTTCAACATGGTGTTATTTGGACTGTTACCTAACAATGTATATTCATAAACTGGAAACATGAATGTGTTTGGTACTGTCTTGGGAAATACAGGGATATTATTCTTGCCAATGACTGAGTTAATGTGCGGAATCTATTGTGGTTTATCTTCCAGTGGAATGCTACCATTATTTTCCAATACACTACAATTCTTTTATTATTAAATAAGAATATATGAGAGGGTAATGGGTCTGCCTGTGGTAGGTTTTTTTTAGTGCACCTTTTTTGTGAGGCGTATAAGTGCGATCATAGTAGGTGGGTTGATTGGTGTGAAATGGTTATCATGTTTTTATTTTATTGCATCAGTTAGAAGGCTGGGCAATAAGGGAGTGTTGCAATGATATATTCATGCAGTATTGCACATAAGGAATTGTTCAGAGTAGCCATGGTCAACAAAATGGTGCTATGGTATCATTTCTTTCTTGTTTTACTGTTCAAGAAATTAGTTTGTGTTGGAACCTATCTATCAATAATGCGTTTTTTAAGTGTTATTTAAAATGTAAATATTCCTGCTGTAAGTATGATGCTATTCTATAATATATTAATAAATTTATTTATGTCAGTTTATGATTGATCTTGATGTTTGTTGCTCTGATTATAATGCTTCTATTGAGATGGACACTGGATTTTTAGAAATCAACCACTCACTTCCCATGTAAGTCAATGGAATCATTTGTCTAACTGTTATTATAAAAAGTTGGCATTGTTAACATCTAGAATTATTTAGATAGTCATTGAGCACGGAAACGGACCTTTTTGTCCAACCAGCCATGCCAACCATAATCTTAAATTAAATTAGTATTACCTGCCTGTGGTTTATTCCACACATGAGCCACTCTCTCTGTAAAAACAAAAAATGCCCCCATGCCTTTTTATATCTTTCTCGTCTCATCTTAAAAGTATATCCCTTAATCTTGAAATCTTCCACCCTAGGGAAATGACACCTGCCATTCATCACTATTGGAATACTGTGTTCAATTCTGGTCTCCCTCCTATAGGAAGGATGTTGTGAAACTTGAAAGGGTTCAGAAAAGATTTACAAGGATGTTGCCGGTGTTGGAGGATTTGAGCTATAGGGAGAGGCTGAACAGGCTGGGACTGTTTTCCCTGGAGCATCGGAGGCTGAGGGGTGACCTCATAGAAGTTTATAAAATCATGAGTGGCATGGATAGGATAAATAGACAAGGTATTTTCCCTAGGATGGGGGAGCCTAGAACTAGAGGGCATAGGTTTAGGGTGAGAGGGGAAAGATATAAAAGAGACTTACGGGGCAATTTTTTCACTCAGAGTGGTACATGTATGGAATGAGCTACCAGAGGAAGTGGTGGAGGCTGGTACAATTGCAACATTTAAAAGGCATCTAGATGGATATATGAATAAGAGGGGTTTGGAGGGATATGAGCCAGGTACTGGCAGGTGGGACTAGATTGGGTTGGGATATCTGGTCAGCATGGACAAGTTGGACCGAAGGGTGTGTTTCCGTGCTGTACATCTCTATGACTCTATGAAATGTTGGCAAATGGGACTAGATTAGGTTAGGATATCTGGTTGGCATGGCCGGGTAGGACAGTTGTTTCCAAGCTGTACAGCTCAATGATGCTAATACTTGTAACTTTATAAACCTCTATAATATCACCCCTCAACCTCCTTTGCTCCAGTGAAAATGTCCCAGCATATTCAGCCTCTCCCCATAACTCAAACCTTTCCATTCCTGGCAACATTCTGGTAAAAGCTGAAAATGTGCTGCTGGAAAAGCACAGCAGGTCAGGTAGCATCCAAGGAGCAGGAGAATCGACGTTTCAGGCATGAACCCTTCTTCAGGAAAGAACAAGGGCTCATGGTAAATCTAATCTCCAGCTTAACAATATCCATCCTATAACAGGGTGACCAGAACTGGACACAATACACCAGAAGAGGCCTCACCAATGTCCTGTACAGCTTCAACATAATTTTCCTTGACCAAAAGCAGACCGAATCACATGGAAAAATCTGAGAAAATCAAAGCAGTGAGGTTTATCATTACTTCATTACTCCAAAAGGACTACTCTACCTTCCCCAGTCGACCAGTGACTATATGCATCTTCCGCACTCATTACCCAATATCCTAGAATTGTCATGTAGAGATGCGATATGCTCTAGTGAGAGATAATAAAATCTAACATTAGCAAATCTAGGCCTTGTGCCGTTTTCTCTCCATCCCAATATTTTCAAAATCTTAATCCTAAAACCCTCTGTGTTGGTGAAGACTTTGGTCATCATTTTATCCTCCCATTCTAGAGAATAAAATGATACTTCATTTTTATGTAGGTATGACACCATTCTTGGAGTGCCCTCCCACATTTTTCATTGAACTAGGATTGACACCCTGGCTTGATGATAATGGTAAAGTTGGGGATACGATGAGCCATGAGTTTACAGATTGTGGTTAAATACTTTGCAGCTAGAGACAAAGATGATGGTAATTGGGAGTCCATCCAGCAGGGTGGAAAGATGCAGCAATATAGAAATTTTCCAGGAATGTAGTACTTTCAAACTGGTTTCCAGTGCAGGTAATAACACCTCGGGTACTGTAATCTAGCATTGTGGGAAAATGATAGGACTCCAGGAGCAGCAAAGTGGAAAGTTGCTAGATCTTTTTGAAATCTAACCTGTGCAGCATTATAATAATAACATATTACATGATGGAGGGTATCCTCAATGTGAAAGAGGACTATGCAAATAACTCACCATCTGACTTCCCAAAGCCTGCTCATCCTCTGCAAGGCACAAGTCAGGGTGCAGCTCCAATAACACTCAAGAAGTTCGACACCATCCAAAACAAAGCAGATGCTTGTAATTGACACCACATCCACAAAACCCCCAACACAACTGAGACACAGGAGGAGCAGTGTGTACCATATACAAGGTACCAGGGAAATTCACCATGGCTCCTTTGACAGCATGTTTGAAACTCCTGATCATTACCATCTTGAAGGATATGGGCATCAGCACCTGGGAACCCAACTACTGGCAAGTTCCTGTCCAAGACAATCTTGACTTGAAAATATATCACTGTCCCTGAACTGTCGTCAGGTCAAAATCCTGGAACTCCCTCCCTAGTTGCATCATGAGTGTACCTAAACCAAATGGACTGCAACAGTTCAAGAAGGCAGCTCACCACCATTTTCTCAAGGGCAACTAGGAATGGGCAATAGTGCTGGCCCAGCCAGTGAAGACCACATCCCCTTAAAGAATAAAAAAAATGCACTTTTCCACTTTGCTGCTTCTGTAGTTCTATCATTTGCCCACAATACCATGGATTTGATCTGGACTACAGTACCTGTGGTGTTATTACTTGCATTGGAAACCAGCTTGAGAGTACGACATTCCCGGAAGATTTCTATACTGCTGCATCTTCCAACCCAGTGGATGGACTCCCATATTCCAGCAATTACAAATATTGTTGTATTCTTTCAGTCAGCTTTTCACCTCTTCTTCATTTGCAATTGCTGACATATAAAGGAGTTGATGGGCAGGTACAGTTCATAAATGTTATCAGTCCTCTGCTACCTAGTGCCCACTCTTCCATTGTGAACCAAGGCTACTTATCCATACAGGCATCAAACCTAGCAAATGTCTACTGTGAATACAGCAACAAGACAAATTACAGGAAAGAGATATGCAACTTAGTTGAATGGTGTAAAGACCATCCTCCCTCAATGTCAGCAAAACGAAAGGGCTGGTCATTGACTTCAGGAAGCAGAGTGGAGGACACACCCGTGTCTCTATCAATAGTGCTGAGGTGGAGGAGATCGAGAGCTTCAATTTCCTTGAAGTAAATATCACCAGCAATCTATCCTAGTCCATCCACATTGACACCACAGTCAAGAAAGCACACCAATGCCGTTACTTCCTCAGAAGGTTAAAGAAATTTGGCATTTTAACAATAAGTTTTACCAATTTAGAAAGCATCCTATCCAGATGCATCACAGCTTAGTATGGCAACTACTGTGCCCAAAGCTGCAAGAAATTGTAGCGAGTTGTGAACACAGCCCAGTCCATCATGAAAATCAGCCTTTATCACATTGATTCTATCTACACTTCTTGCTGCTTTGGGAAAGCAGCCAATATAATCAAAGATATCTTCCATCCCAGTTATACTCTCTACCACCCTCTTCCATCTGGCAGCAGATTCAAAGGTTTGAAACTACTTATCAACAGATTTAAGAACAGCTTCTTCCCCACTGTTATGAACAGATCTCTCACATATTGGAGTTGATCTTTCTCTGCACCTTCCTGTAGCTGTAACACTATATTCTGCACTTTGTTCTATTACCCTGATGCACTCATGTAAGGTATAATTTGTCTGGTCAGTATGCAAAACAATGCTTTTTACTATATCTCAGTACATGACAATAATTAATCAAATCAAAATCAAATGAAATACTATATCTCTTCATCTGACCAATTACTTTTAATGGTCTGTGCACATATACACCCAGGTCTGTCAGTTGGCTAGATGGCTGTAGGGTCCCCCAAGTGGAAAATGAGCCATTGCTCATCCAGCCTGCATTGAGCTTCACTGGAGCACTGCAGCAAGCCCGAGACAGAGATGTTGGTCAGGGAACAAGCTGAAAGAACAACACCTCATTTTCCACTTGGGGAACTTGCAGTCCTCCGGATTCAATATCGAGTTCAATAATTTTAGGGTCTGAACTCCCCCATGTCCTAATCCCCTACCACACACACCAGAACATAGTCTGCTATTACATGCTACCTATTGTTAGCCACTATCTGCCTCATTACAGCCAGATCATTATCGGCTCCTTTGTTTGTCGACTGTTCTTCTCTTGTTTTAGGCTCTAACCCTACTTATCGTTTACTCCTCAACTACCCCCCCACCACTCTATCTTTGCATACACACTGACATTTTCCTAGCGACCATCAGTTCTGATGAAGGGTCACTGGACCCAAATGCTAACTTTGATTTCTCTTCACAGATGCTACCAGGCCTGGTGAGCTATTTGAGCAACTTCTATTTTTGTGTCTGATTACAACATCTGCAGTTCTTTCAGTTTTTATTGAATGGCAAAAGCAGGTTGATTCATTATTTTTATAAAGGAATTAGATAGGTACTTGAGAAGTACACATTTCTGGGCAATGGGAAAATAGCAGTAGAGTAGGAATAATCAATTAACTCTTCAAGAGAACAATCACAGACACAATGATTCAAGATTGACTTCCTCCTTTGTTATTTTATTCCAAGATTTTGGTGTATTTGTGAAGATCACAACTGTCCTTTCATTTGTTGAGTAAAGAGTTGGTTGTACACAACAAGATTTGAAATTGTTACTGACTATACGTGTTAATTTTAAATTCCAATCTGCCTTATTATGGACAGTATCCAGAAGTATATGAAGATATTTTGGTTTGGTCCTCATTAAGCTATTTGCAAACATTTTAATAACAAATAGAAGTATTAAATGATTGAATCACCTAATTTTAACTGAGGTACTATTGCAGTTAGTTAATTTAAATTGCATTATGGATATGTGCCTATCCTACTTATAGTTTGATACAAATAATTGACAATGCTTAATATCTAACTGTATCTGTTAACAGCAGGTGATAGTCTATCTGACCTATAATCTATTCAAATGTATCTTCAAAATAAATAAAATGACCACCAGTGAACTGGTGTGTGTCACAGACCTTATTGTCCTTAAACAAATAAGTGGTGAACATTATTACTACCATTTGTCTTTTGATGTTGAGCTGATGTTTGCAGATCCTATTCTCAATGGTTGGATAAAATGTCCTTGAGAACAGCAGATGACTGTCAAATGAAATTAGCACAGAATTAGCTAATTTAATCAACATGTTGAGATAAACCAGTAAATATTATGCATAAATTCTTGAAAACTGATGAATTATTTCTAAATTCCCAAGTGTTGAACAATTGATTCACTATTATATATCCACCAATGCAGCAGTTAATTGTAGGCCACTTTCAATTTAAACAGGTGGAATCATGAGCTCGCTACTGTTAAATTCATAAAGCCTTCAGTAATAGATTTATTAATTAAATGTTAGCAAATTGACAGTGAAATTGATTACCTAGCAATAACCTCATAGAAGTTCAGATGGAATAAATCATGAAAGTACTTTATAATTCTATTCAGAGATTGAATCAATGCTTAGATATAATAGTCATGATTTGAAGATGCCAGTGTTGGATGGAGTGTACAAAGTTAAAAATCACATAAAACCAGGTTATAGTCCAACAGATTTAATTAGAAGCACACTAGCTTTCAGAGTGTCGCTCCTTCATCAGGTGGGAGTGGAGGACTCAATCCTAACACACAGAATTTTATAGCAAATTTATAGTGTGATGTAACTAGATAGAATAGTTAATTTATATGATCATTTTCAGCTTTTATGCTCTTCCTGCTGCCAATTTGACCACTATCAGAGTTATATAGTGTTATTGACACTGAAAAATTAACAGAGATATCATAATAATACAATTTTTCAAAGAATCTTATTAAAAGCATTGAGTTTACTGCCCTCTAACCTTTTCACAATCTATTAGTGCTAATTATAATCTAATTATCAAAAGTACAGTTGATTGAGATAAAGGTAAAATTGTCACAGACCCAATGTCTTGTTAGAGAGAGAGAGAGAGAGATAACAGGTAATAAAGTTAACCTGAGGTAGGGTATGAGGTTGAGAAGACAGAACTTCATGATAACCTCAGCCAGAGCAGGAATTAAACCTGTACTATTAACATCACAAGCCAGCCCAACTAGGCTAACCGACACCACTATAATTGCATGTGACAATGCACAAATTTTTGGTTCAATGTTGCTTTTGTATCAACTTGGTCTAGAATTTGCCAGTGCGGGGCATCTCTCGGCATGCCCCTTTACTAGAGTTTTCTCTTTCTTCAACTATCCACTCGAGATTTTATAACACAAATTGATGTAACACAAGTTGGTAACTGTTTGGCAAAGTCAATGGGGAATCTGGGACAGTGATGAATGATACGAGCAAAAGTCTATCGAGTTAACTAATTAGATTTAAAATTGAAAGAAAGAAAGAAACAGAAACAACTGGGAAGGAAACAGAATGAGTAAAATTAGGCAAAGAGAGAGAAAAAAAACCTCAGGGACATTAGGAGAATGAAAGAAAGATTGAGTTGAGATGTAAAATATCCTATTGGACTTTACAAAAGGAGAGCAGGTAAGTTATCCTGGTCAATATTTATCCCTCGAAAACAGATTTGAGTCATTATTACATTGCGGTTTGTGAAACCTTACTGTGCGCAAGTTGATTGCCATCTTTCCAATATTATAATAGTGGCTACACATAGAAAGTTATCCTTTCCAAATATTTTACTCTGGAAAGATTTGAAGGCTCAAATGTGGGTCTTACTTTCTTATAATGGGCAGTTAAATTGAAAAATTTTCACTGGATTTTCAACATTAGGCTGAGGTTCGTGAGAAGGATTCTGGGTAATCCAAGATGGAGGATGGGGAAAAAATTGTGGCTATTAGAGCTATTCCTTTTTTTGAGGTATTTAAGGAGTTGGAGGTAATTTCCTCAAATTTCAGGAGCGGCAATTACTGTTTTATATGCTGTTGCATTGTTTTGGAACTTTGGGATAAAAGATCAAAACAACAGCACTTTTAAAAGCAGGAAAAAGGCAGCAACCACATGGTCAGTGAGTGAGAGAGAAAGAAACCTAATTGCTACCTGACACAGTAGTGAATCCGCACAAGGCAGTAGGAGTATACTTAAAAGGGAAATCAGGAGGGTAGAAATGGGACATGAGATAGCTTTGGTAAATAGGTTAAGAAGAATCTAAAGGGATTTTATAACACCTACCAAAAGATGGTGTCTGATCCCACCCACAGCTCACCAATAGGATAAACAACACACTGAGGAATCTACAAAAAAACGGACAGGTAACCAGGTCTGACCTACAAAGAATGAAACCAGAAAGCAACAACACCCCCAGATTCTATGGACTACCTAAAGTACACAAACCAGACATCCCACTCAGACCCATAGTATCACTACCAGGGACACCATCACACAAACTGGCTAAAGAGCTACAGCAGAAACTCAAACACCTGGTTAGCGGATCCAGACACTCTATACAGTCAACACAAGAATTCTTGGACATCATCAGAAATATACACATAGACAAGGAAGAAACCATGGTCTCATTCGATGTAACGGCACTGTTCACCTCTATCGACAAAACCCTAGCCAGAGAAACAATATCCAAACTGCTGGACATACAGAACAGACAACAGGACGTTGAACCTATTAACAAAGACGGCATACTTAAACTACTGAACCTGTGCCTCACAACACACTTCACATTCAACAACCAGATATATGAACAAATCAACGGAACACCCATGGGCTCAACGATCTCTGGACTCATAGCAGAAGCAGTAATGCAAAGGTTAGAACAAACAGTCTTACCGCAAATACAACCCAAACTATGGGTCAGATATGTGGACGACACCTTTGTAATCATTAAAAACACAGAAATAGAGAACACACACCGGATCATCAACGCCACACTCACAGGAATCCGATTCACGAGAGAGGAAGGACAACCAGCGCCCATTCCTAGACGTGATGGTACAGAGAACACCGAATGGAGAATTCAGCACGAAGGTATACAGAAAAGCCACACACACAGACCAAGTCCTGAACTATGAAAGCAACCACCCCAACACACACAAACAAAGTTGCATCAGGACACTATTCAAAAGGGCCTCAACACACTGCAGTACACCAGAACTGCAAAAAGAGGAAGAAGAACACCTATACAAGGTATTCACCAAAAACGGATACCCGCGCAATTTCATCAACAGATGCCTAAGGGGAAGACAACGGAACGAGGACATGCTGCAACCCAAAAGACTAGCCACACTACCATATATCAAGAGCATTTCCGAACTGACAGCCAGACTACTGCTCGGCGAACAGAACCACAACAACGAGCACCCGAGGTATGGTTCATAAGTTTGCAAATGTAGTGGACAGCAAAGAAGATTACCTTGGAGTACAATGGGATCTTGATCAGATATACCAATGGGCTGAGGAGTGGCAGATGGATTTTAATTTAGATAAATGTGAGCTGCTGCATTTTGGAAAAGCAAATCAGAGCAGAAATTATATACTTAATGGTAAGATCCTGAGTTGCTAAACAAAGAGACCTTGGACTGAAGGTTCATAATTCCTTGAAAGTAGATTGTGAAGGCAATGTTGGTATGCTTTCCATTATTGGTCAGGGCATTGAGTACAGGAGTTGGGAGGTCACGATATGGCTGTACAGGACATTGGTTAGGCCACTTTTGGAATATTGTGTGCAATTCTGGTCTCTTTCCTATCGGAAGGATGTTGTGAAACTTGAAAGGGTTCGGAAAAGGTTTCCAACGATGCTGCCAGGGTTGGAGGATATAAGCTATAGGAGAGGCTGAATAGGCTGGGGCTGTTTTCCCTGGACCGCCGGAGGCTGAGGGGTGACCTTGTAGAGGTTTATAAAATCATGAGGGCATGGATTGGACAAGTTGGCAAGGTCTATTCCCTGGGGTGGGGGAATCCAGAACTAGAGGGCATAAGTTTAGGGTGAGAGGGGAAAGATATAAAAAGTACCTAATGAGCAACATTTTCACAAAGAGGATGGTCGCATATGGAATGAGCTACCAGAGGAAGTGTTGGAGGTACAATTACAGCACTTAAAAGGCATGTGGATCAGTATATAAATAGGTAGGGTTTGGAGGGATATGGGCCAAGTGCTGGTAAATGGGATTAGATTAAGTTTGGATGGTTGGTATGAACAAGTGGGACTGAAGGATCTATTTCCGTGCTGTACATCTCTATGACTCTGTGACCATTGCCATGAAATAGTGCTCCAAGTGCCTGTTCCCATTGTGCAGAAGGCAGTAAGATGCATTTGTTTGCATATGTATAAAGTATTTGAAACTAATAGATAGCTATTTGGATATATATTAAGTCAATTAAGATAATAAATTTGATATGTGTTTAAAAGCACATGTCCTCTTGTATTTATTGTGATCAGATCTTCAAGAACTCATTAGGTGCTTTCAGCCTAACAATACACACTCAGAGTCTGTTGGAAATGCATCTCCATTGACCATTGTAGCCCGACAGCCAACAGCTCCAAAGGGTGCTAACTGATTGGAGACAGGATTCATCCCTTCCTCTCCCCTCCCTTTCCTTTGCCTCAGCTCCCCTCACTGAGGTGGATATTCCACCTCAGAGTCACCACCCATTTTGATTCCCCTTCCCACTCCCTTTCCAATATGACCATCCTTGGTCTCCTCCATTGCCACAATAAACTACACTGCAAATTGAAGGAATAACACCTCATCTGCTGCTTTGGCAGCCTACAGCCCGGAAGACTCAACATTGAGTTCTCTAATTTTCAAGTAACCTCCCTTCCCAGCCCTTCCCCCTCCCTTCCACTCCTCCCTGCCACCAACCAAATTCATTCCTCCCATTGACCAACCAGGTCAGAGCTTCTACTTATCTTCATCTATCCCCACTTCACCATCCTGTGCCCGTCACCCCCTTTGTCTACAGCTTCCCCTATACCAACCCTAAGTCCTGAAGAAAGGTTACACCCGAAATATCAACTTCTCCACCTCCTGATGCTGCCTGGCTTGCTGTGTTTTTCCAGCCTCCTGCCTGTCTGCTTCAGAGAGTTGAAGGACAACAGATCCAGCAGCACTAGTCACAAAGCTGGTCAGAATTACAGCCAGAAAATATCTTCAGGTTTTGTGTCCTAGGACAGAATTTAAGATTTAGGTCCTAATGGGTGGTTGCATGGAGAGGAGCCTGTCAAATTTATTCAGTATAGAACCCCAGGGTTGATTTGTCATTTAGTGGTAATAGTACATGTACACAGACACAGGTACACACAGACGCGCACACAGACACCCACACACACCATTATAGACACACACACTCCCACGCTCACACGCTTAAGACACTCTGCATCCACTACACACACACACACACACATGCACACACACTTTCTCACACTCACAACCCCCACCCCAGACAGACAGACACACACAGACAGATAAAGACCCACATGCACACATATATTTTGTGGGGTGAATTTGTATTGCAGAGTTACATTGCACTTTGCTCAAAAACTGCATACATTCATGTCGAACTCTGAGCTCAAAAACTGCAGGAATTTATGTAAAACACTGGTATCTCACTTATTAGATTAGAATCAATTTAAACATCAGGTCATAGACAGAGAACAAAGGGGACTAACACCTTCAACATATTGTCTAGCTATCACCATTGTTAGCAGCTAACCCGAGAAAGCAACTTTAAAAAGGGTTTTGTGATTTACACATGAAAGAAGTGAAACTATCACTGTATTCTAACAGATGAAAGGCTGAACAGACAATCAATTTTTCAATGTATAATTTCAGTTACATCACACTGCAAATTTTTGCATAAATTCTGTGTTACGATCGAGCCCTCCACAATCACCTGATGAAGGAGCGTCACTCCGAAAGCTAGTGTGCTCCCAATTAAACCTGTTGGACTATAATCTATTGTGTGATTTTTAACTTTGTACACATGAAGGCTTACACCTGAAACGTCAACTTCTGCACCTCCTGATGCTGCCTGGCCTTCTGTGTTCTTCCAGCCTCCTGCATGTTTACTTGGATTTCAGCATCTGTGGTTTTTTTGCCCCCAAAACTTTACTCAGGGATTACCCATTCCAGCTTCCCCAAAATTCCACTCCAGGGTTTACCCATTCCAGCCTCCCCGAAACTCCACTCCAGGATTTACCCATTCCAGCCTTCCCGAAACTCCACTCCAGGGTTTACCCATTCCAGCCCTCCCCGAAACTCCACTCCAGGGTTTACCCATTCCAGCCTCCCAAAACGCCATCCAGGGTTTACCCATTCCAGCCTCCCTGAAACCCCCTCTCCAGGGTTTACCCATTCTAGGATTAGTGGTGCTGGAAGAGCACATCAGTTCAGGCAGCATCCAAGGAGCAGTGAAATCAACATTTCGGGCAAAAGCCCTTCATCAGGAATAAAGGCAGAGAGCCTGAAGCGTGGAGAGATGCTGCCTGAACTGCTGTGCTCTTCCAACACCACTAATCCAGAAACTGGTTTCCAGCATCTGCAGTCATTGTTTTTACCCATTCCAGCCTCCCCGAAACTCCACTCCAGGGTTTACCCATTCCAGCCTCCCCGAAACTCCACTCCAGGCATTACCCATTCCAGCCTCCCCGAAACTCCACTCCAGGCATTACCCATTCCAGCCCTCCCCGAAACTCCACTCCAGGATTTACCCATTCCAGCCTCCCCGAAACTCCACTCCAGGGTTTACCCATTCCAGCCTTCCCGAAACTCCACTCCAGGGTTTACCCATTCCAGCCTTCCCGAAACTCCACTCCAGGGTTTACCCATTCCAGCCTTCCCGAAACTCCACTCCAGGGTTTACCAGTTGTCGCAACCCTACAGTATCCAGCCAATGCGCATGTGCAACGCCAATGAATTTCCGTTGTCGCTTCTCCAGCGGATGTTTAGAGAGTATGATTTATTTTGATGGAGGTTAAATGGATTGTGCTGCGGAAATTAATTTTAAATAATTAATTGCGAAGATCTCAAGATGATTGAGGTGGTGGCAAAACTCCTGCGGGGCCCGGTGTTTCTGACCGGGGAAGTAATGGAGTGCGTTATAACTTTCACCAATCCCATGACCGCCCGCTCCACCTCGGCCAGCAGGTAAAGATCAGCGCGAGCGCCATTACCTCCGCCTGGCCGTCACCAGGCAACCAGCCCGTCACCCTGGTAACCAGGTGGCCCGGGCTGTTGGTCACCCTGGTAACCAGATGGCACGGGCTGTTGGCCACCCTGGCTGCCAGGTGGCCCGGGCTGATGATCACCCTGGTAACCAGGTGGCCCGGGCTGATGGTCACCCTGGTAACCAGGTGGCCCGGGCTGTTGGTCACCCTGGTAACCAGGTGGCCCGGGCTGATGGTCACCCTGGTAACCAGGTGGCCCGGGCTGATGGTCACCCTGGCTGCCAGGTGGCCCGGTTTGTTGGTCATCAACCCGGCCCAGTTTAGGACAACACTCTCACAGACCTGCAAAGACCCTCTACTGTTCTTCATCCACAGAAGAATCCATACACTAAACAAACAGATCTTCCTAGCCATATCAGAAATTAAAGACAGTAAGTACCAAAAACTTTCATGTACTTACCCCCACACTCTGGGTTCCTCAACTGTTCCAGAATCTTCCATCGGCCTCCGAAATCACTCGGGCGCCATTAACCACGCGGCTGCTACAGCGCCTGCAGCAGCAACCGTCTCCTGCTCCTTGGATGCTGCCTGACCTGCTGCGCTTTTCCAACAACACATTTTCAGCATTATCGGTCACCCGGGTCGCCAGGTGGCCCGGGCGGTTGGTCGCCAGGTGGCCCGGGCTGTTGGTCGCTGTGGTAATATCACCGTGGTACCAGTCGATAGTAATGTTGTAAGCATCACTAGAATTTCCTCCCTAAATGTTTCTGCCTCTCTACCTCCTTAAACGCATACCTTGAAACCTTGCTTTAAAGGAAAAATTCAGCAGGTCTGGCAACTCATGCAGAGCGAGGTCAGAGTTAAAATTTTGTTCAGAAGAAGGGTCATTAAACCCAAAATGTTAACTGATTTCTCTCCACAGATGTAGCAAGACTAGCTGAGTTTTTGCAGCAATTTCTGATTTTGTTTCTGATTTCGTTTGGTCCCCAACACTTAAAATCTTTTCTTTTATCTAGGCATTTGCCTGATCACTTTGCATAGCTCAATTTCAAACCTTGCTGCGTATTCCTTGAAATGCCTTGACAAGTTTTAGCGTGTCCGTGTCTCCTGAGGTTCCCGGCATCCCAAAAGCCAGTTTTCAGCCAATTTCTTTCGCTCTTCATAATATTAAGAAATAGCTGAAGCCTAAGGACCGTACCAACATTTTGTCAATACTGCTGAAGGCATGTCTTCCAGAACTAACTGTATCCCAAGTCAAACTGTTCCAGTACAGCTACAATGCTGCCATCTCTCCTACATGTGGAAAAAATGATTAGTTAGCCACAAAAAGGTAAAGTAAATCAAACCTAGCTAATTGCTGCCTCATTAACCTTCTCTCAATCATCAAAGTAATGGAAAGGGTCCACACTGATGTCAAGTGGCACTTGAACAACAGTAACTGACACGGTTTGTGTTTCTCCAGGGACACTTGGCTCCTGACTTTATTACAGTTTTGGTTCTAATATGGTCAAAAGAGCAGCAAATGCATGGTAGCATCGTCACCTGCAAGTTCCCCTGCAAACCACATACCATTCTGGCTTGGGAACTATATTGACATTCCCATATGAGATGGAATGCATCCTTCAAAAAGGCAGGTTCTCAGGATCAGTTAGGGATGAGTAACAAATGCCCATTGTCCTATGAAATAATTTTGAAAAAAAGTTTCAGGACAAGTTTGTCATGTTTTCTTGTCAGCGAGGTTACTGATTTGTATGTGGTGCCAGACTGTAAAGTATATATGTGTAAGACATAACTAGAGAGAAAAAAAACAGACCAATGTTTTATGAAGATAAACTGAATTGTGAAACATCATACATGCAGAAAATAATCTTTTATTTGGGTTTGGTAAGCTCAGTTGTCTGGATGGCTAGTTTGTGATGCAGAGTGATGTCAACAGCATAGGTTCGGTTCTACATGGTGTGATTAGCTTGAACAATCTCCTTCTCAACTTTTCCCCTTGCTGGAGGTGACCCAAAAATTATGCCAACACTAAGTTGTGTCTATCTTCTCTCACCAACCTCCATCTACTATCACTAAACCAATTTAGGATCAATCATTCCATGTTACCCTGGATACCATGTGCTTTGTCTGTCTTTTATGTGGGACATTGAGAGGTTTTGCTGAAATTTACATAAGCTACACTACTCTTTTCTACACCCTTAGTCACATCTTCTGAAAAATTCAATCAACTTTGTTAGGCATTATCTCTGATTGTCACTGGTTATCCCTGATCAAGTTAAGATTAATTCTCACCTTCAGAATTTTCTCCAATAGTTTCCCTACCACTGTTATGAGATTCACTGGTCTGTAATTCCCTGTTTTATCCCTATTGCCATCTTGAAAAGTGGAACCATATTAGCTCTCCTCTAGTGCTCTGACACCTCCGCTGTGGCCAGCGAGGGATTAAAAGTTTGGGTCAGAACCTCCTAATTTCCTCCTTCATCTCCCACAGCATCCAGATCCGAGGATTTGACCACTTTTTAAAACACTCCAATACCTCTTCAATTCTTAGGTCAACCTGCTCAAGAACCTGATGGTTCCTGCTCCAGAATTCTGTATCTATATTTGTCTCCCCTAAAATGTGTCTGCATTTTAAATTACATCTGTCTTATGTCTGTCCCATGTTGCCCATCATTCTATGTTCATCTGGTGCCTGTTACTAATCTCCTCACTGTTTATCACCTTCCTATTTATATACCCATCCAGATGCCTTTTAAATGTTGTAATTATATCAGCTTCCACCACTTCCTCTGGCAGCTCATTCCATACATGCACCACCCTCGGCATGAAAATGTTGTCTCATAGGTCCCTTTTAATTTTTCCCCTAACCCTAAAACTATGCCCTCTAGTTCTGAACACCCCCAGCCCAGGGCAAAAAAACCTTGTCTATTTACCCTGTCCATGCCCGTCATGATTTTATAAACCTCTATAAGGTCACCCCTCAGCCTCCAACGCTCTCGGGAAAACAGCCCCAATCTATTCAGCCTCTTCCTGCAGCTAAAAATCCTCCAACCCTGGTGACATCCTTGTAAATCTCTTATGATCCCTTTCAAGTTTCATAACACCCTTCCAATAGGACGGAGACCATAATTGCACACAATATTCCAAAAGAGACCTAACCAATGTTCTGTACAGCAGCAACATGACCTCGCAACTCCTATATACTCAATGCTCTGTCCGCTAAAAGAAAGCATACCAAACTCTTCCTTCACTATCCTATATACCTGTAACTTCATTTTCAAGAAGCTATGAACATGCACTCCAAGGTCTTTTTGTTCTGCAACACTCCCAAGGACCTTACCGTTAAGTGTATAAGTCCTGCTGTAATTTGCCTTTCCAAAATGTAGCACTCACATTTATCTAAATTAAATGCCATCTGTCACTCCTCAGCCCATTTGCCCATCTGGTCAAGATCTGTTGTAGTCTGAGATAACTTCTTTGCTGTCCAGTATACCTCCAATTTTGGTGTCATTTGCAAACTTACTAATTATAGCTCCTGTATTCACATCAAAATCATTTACATAAATGAACAAAAGCAATGGACCCAGCCTTGATCCTTGTGGCACATCACTGGTCACAGGCCTCCAGTCTGAAAAGCAACCCTACACCACCATCCTTTGTCTTCTACCTTCAAGCAAGTTCTGTTTCCAAATGGCTAATTCTCCCTGTATTCCATGAGATCTAACCTTGCTAACCGATCACCCATTCGGAACCTTGTCGAATGCCTTTCTGAAGTCTATATAGAACACATCCACTGCTCTGCCCTCATCAATCTTCTTTGTTACTTCTTCAGAAAAACTCTATCAAGTTTGTGAGACATGATTTCCCATGCACAAAGCCATGTTGACTATCCCTAATCAGTCCTGTCTTTCCAAATGCATGTAAATCCTGTATCTCATGATTCCCCCAACAACTTTCCCACCACTGATGTCAGGCTCATTGGTCTATAATTCCATGGCTTTTCCTTATCTCCTTTCTTAAATAATGGCACAACGTTAGCCAACCTCCAGTCTTCCAGCACCACACCTGTGACTATCGATGATACAAATATTTCAGCAATCATTTCCCTAGCTACCCACAGAGTTCTATGGTACACCGGAACAGGTATTTTTATGCACTTTAAGAGGTCCAGCACCACCTCTTCTCTAATATGGACATTTTTCAAGATGTCACCATCTATATCTTCCATGCCCATCTGCACAGTAAACACTAATGCAAAATACTCGTTTAGTATCTTCCCCATCTCTTGTAGTTCCACACACAGTCTGTCTTGCTGATCTTTGAGGGGCCCTATTCTCTCCCTAGTTACTCTTTTGTCCTTAATGTATTTGTAAAAATCCTTTGGATTCTCCTAAACCCTATTTTCCAAAGCTATTTCATGTCCCTTTTTTGCCCGCCTGATTTCCCTCATACTCCTTTTATGCTTTTCTAAGGATTGACTCGATTTCTGCTATCTATACCTGACATATGCTTACTGCTACTTAAGCAAAACCTCAATTTCTCGAGTCATCCAGCATTCCCTCCGCCTACCAGCCTTGCCTTTCACCCTAACGGGAAAATACTATCTCTGGACTCTCATTATCTCATTTTTGAAGGCTCCCCATTTTCCATCCGTCCTATTACCTGTGTTACAAAGTTATAGGTGTGTACTGTACCTTTAAGAGAGACTGGCAGCTGGCACGGCCTTAAAGAGGCACAGTGTGTGCTGCAAGGATTTAAAATGTAACATTTGACTGTGAAATCAATAGTGCAACTGAGTTGCCATGGTACACAACAAATTGGAATTTGGCCAATCAGTTTAAATTATGCCATAAGATACCAAAATCCAATTGAATTTGAATTTACTGTTTTGATGATATCACACCAATGAAATGATCTGATGTTTTCGGGTATAAAACCTGATATTTTGAACAGTTAGGAGGAGAACTGCCAAGGCACCAACAAACAGACTGCTACCAGAACAGTCCTCTGAAAGATACCTGTCTGCAAGAAATTTGTGCAGCAGAACACCAACGATCTAGGGGAAATCTACAGAGAAAGTTCAACATCCGAAGATTATACCTGGGTTTGAAATTGATTTTTGCCGTAAATTTGAGGGAATTTATCAAACCAGTATTGTAGAGTGGGAAGTAAAAGATAGGTTTCAGAGAAAGGAGTTGTAAATAGTTGTTTAATGTTCTCTTTTGGACTCAAAGAATAAAATTGTTAATTTTTACTTTAAATACTTTAAATATGTTGAACATATTGTCTAGCTATTACCATTGTTAACAGCTAACCCGAGAATGCAACCTTTTTAAAAAAAAAGGGTTTCGTGATTTACACATGAAAGAAGTGAAACTATCACTCTGTTCTAACAGATGAAAGGCTTAACAGACAATCAAGTTTTCAATGTACAGTTTCAGTTACATCACACTGCAAATTTTTGCTATAAATTCTGTGTTACAATCGAGCCCTCCACAATCACCTGAGGAAGGAGAGTCGCTCGGAAAGCTAGTGTGCTTCCAATTAAACCTGTTGGACTATAACCTGGTGTTGTGTGATTTTTAACTTTGTACACCCCAGTACAACACCGGCATCTCCAAATCAGTCTCATTTCCTCACTATTTCCCTGGGTCCTACCCTCCCACCTTACTAGTTTAAAGTCTCCCTACCAGTATATTAGTCCCCTTCCAATTCAGGTGCAATCCATCCTCCTTGTAGATTTATTTGTCATTTCTACTGACTGATACAGTTTTTACGAGACAGCGTTCCTGCAGTATCGAGGGTGCTACGTGACAGCACAAACTACACAATCGTATACAGCATGAAGTGCAAAATGCTTAAGTTACAGTTTAATAGAAGATTGATGAATAATAGACATTTTTCTAGCAGCAATACAAAAAAATTTCAGATGGGAAAGAGTCCAATTATATTGTGTTAAGGAGCCTGATGGCTTGGAGAAGAAACCGTTGCACAGTCTGGCCGAGAGAGACCAAATGCTCCTATATCCTCTGCCAAATGGCAGGAAAGAGAAGAGTTTGAGGGGTATGTGGGGTCTTCCACAGTGCTTTTAGCCTTTTGGATGCAGTGTGTGGAGTAAATGTCTTTAATGGAGGGAAGAGAGACCCCGATGATCTCCGCTGTCCTCACTATCCATTGTAGGGTCTTTTGATCCAAGATGGTGCAATTCCTGAACCAGGCAGTGATGCAGCAACTCCGTGTACTCTCAATGAGCTCTCTGTAGAATGTGGTGAGGACGGGGACATGAGAGGTGGGCTTTCCTTAGCCTGAGCAGAAAGTAGAGAAGCTGCTGGGCGTTTTGGCTATGGAATTAGTGTTGAGGGTCCAAGTGATATTCTCTGCCAGGTGTATGCTAAGAAATTTGGTGCTCTTCATTATCTCCACGGGGGAGCCATTGATGTCTAGTGGAGAGTATTCGCTCTGTGCTGTCCTGAAGTCAACAACCATCTCTTTCGTCTTGTCCATGTTCAGAGACAGGTTGTTGGCTCTGTACCAGTCCATTAGCCGCTGCACCTCCTCTGTATGCTGACTAGTCATTCCTGTTGATGAGACCCACTACAGTCACATCATGAGCTAACTTGATGATGTGATTCAGCCTGTGCATGGATGCACAGTTCTGTGTCAGCAGGATGAACAGAGTGGACTGAGCACACCGCGCTGGAGAACTCCTGTTCTCAACGTGATGTTGTTGGAGATGCTGTTCCAAATTAGGCCTGACTGAGGTCTCTCAGTCTGGAAGTCCCAGATCCAGTTACATAGGCATTGAAGCCCAGCAGATTTAACTTTCCAATCAAGTCACTTCTACCCCAGAAGAGATGCCCAAAAATGTGAACCCTCCTCCCCTGCACTAGCTCCTCAACCATGCATTATCTGCTCTATCCTCTTATTCCTACCCTCACTAGCTCATAGTACCAGGAGTAATTCAGGTATTACTACCCTTGAGCACCTCCTTTTTAAATTCCTGCCTAACTTTCTATATTCTACCCGAAGAATCCTATCCTTTTCCCTTCCTGTATCATTAGTTCCAATGTGTACAATGAACTTTTGCTGTTCCCTTCCCCTTTGAGAGCATTCTGCACCCTCTCCAAGATATCCTTGATCCTGGAATCAGGGAGGCAACACACCATTCTGATTTTTTGCTGCCGGCCACTGAAACGTCTATCTGTGTCTCTGACTAGACAGTCCCCTAACATAATTGATTGTTTGGAAGCCAATGTACCCTTCATTACATTAGAGCCATTCTCGGCGCTAGAAACTTGGCTGTTTGTGCTACATTCCCTTGAGAGTCCATCACACTCTACATTTTCCAAAACAGCATACTTGCTCGAAATGTGCATAGCCACAGGAGACTCCAGCACTATCTACTTACCCCTCCTACCTTGCCTGGAGTTAACCCAACTACATGACCGTATCGGTGGCTTTTCTCCCTTCCTATAACTGCCATCTATCACACCCCTTGCTCCTGTAAATTCCTTATTGTCTTTCATACCGCTCCAACTAATCCATGTGATATGATAGGATTCGCAACCAAAGACATTTCCTGCAGACATAATCATCAGTAACATGGAAACTCTCCTTAAACTCCCACATCTGGCAGCAAGAGCACATCACTCTACTAAAGGCCATCTTCGCTCCTTCACAATCTGCAGACCCAGAAAATAGGAAAGCCTTGTTGCTCTAAAAGGACATTGCTCCAGACTAACTTAATACTTATGACTTATATTTTTAAAATTTAATCAAGAGACTGATCTCTCTCTACCATATACCTTCTGGAAATGTAGAGAAGTTGGTGGGGATCATTTGAGTTTATAATTTTTGTCAACATAATTTCCATTGGGCATGAACTTGTGTTACCTAACTCCCATTGTTGGAACTAATTGAACATGTAACTTTCTTTTGGTTAGCCTGTAATTGTGAAGTTGCTGTGATACATTCTTATCATTATTGTCTCAAAGATGCAGCTTATAATATCTGCAGCTGTTTGTAACATGAAGCAGAAATCACACAGCATTTCTTAGATAGATTTCCTCTCATCAGTTGAGTGTATTTATTGGCTATTACAGTATCACTTTGGAATCATGTTATACTTAAACACAGGAGTACCTAATACTAATTGTGAAATCTGTATAAGATCTATAATATACTCAGCCTAGACAAAGGAAAGTCTGATTTATACTGGGATCGAGTCATATACAAAGTTCAGTGATTCTTGGTCGTGATTCATGTCTTTTTTTTCATGATTTCAGGAATGGTATGACCTTGATCCCTAGGTTATGGAACGTAATATTAGCTTTCTTTATTCTTCAAACTCAGAAGTATTAGAGCTAATTTTGGAAACTTATAACTATTTGCCTGCTGAACTAATATTAAACTGACCAGGATTTGGAAAGCAGTTTTGTAAAATATACCAAAGTAGTGTTAAAGCATTATTTTCTAAGCAGTCTGTGCATTTTGATTCTTCTGATTATCCTTAAAGTTTAATTGAACTTTACAACTTGTCAACAGAGCCCCCTAAAGTATTTTACAACTTGAGCCTCAGGTTTTTTTTCTTTTCTTTATCAGTGAGATGTTGGCATGGGCAAGTGCTCAGATACATTGCCAGTTTCATACCAGTGAAAGTCGTGTTGCATTACCTCCCTCTGAAGATACAAAGCATGATGTGCAGGCAGAGAATGAAACAGTGTTTGTTCCAAACAGAGGTAGGATTATTTTTCTGAGCTTCCTTCTGTTCTTGATACAAGAAGATCTGGGCTTTTTTCAGTTTTTCAAATTTAAAATATTTTAAAATGTGGCAATGTATTATGACATGTTTACCATCTTGCAGTTTTCCATATTTGAAAGTTTATGTTGAAGAGCTCCCACCATTAGAGTCATGGCATCATACATGGAAAGAGACCCTTCGATCCAAATAGCCCATGCTGACCAAATTCCTCAAACTAAGATTGAGCTGCTTCTGCCATATCACTCCCTTTTCCCCCATGCAAAGCTATTTCTAAGATTCTGATTGAGAACGTGGCTGAAGAGCTTCAGAGCAGAGGAGATGATCTGGGGGGTGCAGTGAGAGAGAGGGACTCGCTGAAATCCTTGTTGAGGGAGGAAGAGAGCTCCTTCAGGAAAGGCATCCTTGCAAGAGGATTCGCAGTAGGTTAAAATCAACTAGGAGAAAGTGAGGACTGCAGATGCTGGAGATCAGAACTGATTTGGCTGTGGTAGCGAGTCTGTTTGCGGATGTGGCTGAAAAACAGACTTGCTACCACAGCCAAATCAGCTCTGAGCTCCAGCATCTGCAGTCCTCACTTTCTCTTATTTCTAAGATTCTCCCTAGTATGAACTTTACTGTATCAACTGGTAGTTTCTAGCCTATTCTCTCCTTAAAATTTATTCCCTTTCTGAGCTCCTGTTATCTATGATTTCTTCCCCAGCCTCTGACACTGGAGGAAGAACACCTCATCTTCTGTCTTAGGACTCTCCAGCCACATGGAATCAATGTTGGTTTCTCCAGTTTCCTCATTCACCCACCCGCCCCCACCCCAAACCTTATCCCAGATCCAACTCTCCAACTCAGCACCACCCTCCTACTTGTCCATCTTCCTTCCCACCTATCCGCTCCACCCTCCGCTCACACCTATTACCATCATCTCCCACCTTTTATCTACCTATTGCATTCCTAGCTACTTTCCCCCACAAGCCCCACCCCCTCCCATTTATCTCTCAGATCCCTTGGGGCCCGCCCACATCCCTGATGAAGAGCTTATGCACAAAATGTCGACTCTCCTGTTCCCGGATGCTGCCTGAACAGCTGTGCTTTTTCAGTGCCACACATTTTAAAGAATTGTAGTCTCGTCAGCAAAGAATTTGCTTTCTTCCATTTTAGTAATCAATTAAATATTTAGCACAATTATTCCAACTATTCATTTGTTTTCAGGTGAGCGAGGGAAATGTATTCTAGCTACTCCACCCAAGATACTCTTCTGTGACTTGCAACTTGATCCTGGTGAATCAAAGTCCTGTAAGTGCTTGTTTATTGATTGTATATTGATCTAGATAAGCTCTTAAATAAATAATTAACATTTCAGAAAAGTATCCAATCCTTTTGAACAGTTTGTTTGCATAAGGGGTTAACTAATTGACGAAATTTCAATGTATTGCATCACTTTATATCAAAAAGAGTGTGTTCATTTTCAGCGGAGTTGTGATCATTAGACAGATAACTTTATTTTCTGCAAGCATACCTCCTGGGATGTACTTGTGATAAATACTGAGTGAGTATGGAGAAGCCAAAGAGTGAGGAATCAGGAAGATGTATTGGTACTGAGTTTACTTTACCTGGAAGACATGGAAATAAAGCTGAGTTCAGGATTATATTAGGTTTAAAAGGCCTATAAACTTGTCAGA